>NC_136776.1:19932036-20239536 GCF_947034865.1 Barbatula barbatula
AACACACACACCCGTCGCGCATACACACACACACACCCGTCGCACACACACACACACACCCTTCGCGCACACACATCCGTCGCGCACACACACACACACCCGTCGCACACACACACACACCCGTCGCACACACACACACCCGTCGCGCACACACAAAAACACACCCGTCGCGCACACACACACACCCGTCGCACACACACATACACCTGTCGCGCTCACACACACACACACACACACCCGTCGCACACACACACACACACACACATCGCGCACACACACACACGGACACGTCGCGCATACACACACACACACGTCGCGCACACACACACACACATGCACACGTCGCGCACACACAAACACACACACACACACACACACATACGACACACACACACACACACACATACGACACACACACACACACACACACACACACACACACACAGACACACACAGACACAGACACAGACACAGACACAGACACAGACACAGACACAGACACACACACACACACACACACACACACACAGACACACACACACACACACAGACACACAGACACACACACACACACACACACACACACACACACACACACAGACACATCGCGCACACTCACCTCGCGGAGGTAAAGCTGACACACACACACACAAACCAGTGCAGGGGTGCGGAGGTAATGCTCACAGACACAGACACTCATGCCGTGCGTAGAAACCAGTGCAGGGGTCACACACGCCGCGCACACACGCACACACCCGTCGCACACACACACAAGCACACGGTGCACGTACAAACCAGTGTAGGGGTCACATACACACATGCGTCGCACACACACATACACACATCGCACACACCAACCACACCAACCACACACACCCGCATAAACACCGCGCAAGCAAACCAGTGCAGGGGTCACACACACACCGCATGGGCACAAACACACGGCGCACACACACCAGTGTGGTGGTCGCACCCACGCACAAACCAGTGTAGGGGTCATTCGAAGTTCACTACGTGGCTATCCATGTCATCTGGTACGTAAATGGTTTTATGTTCTACCCCAGAGCTGTATTGTATACCTGATCTGAGACGCTTCGTAACTGTAACACTTTGTGAATCTCTGCAGCTGAATCTGTACAAGAGTATTTTCCTTGTCTTTCAACAATATTCTTTTGCATTCTTGTCTTAGTACGTCTCTCGGAGTACTCCAACCGATCCAGTCAAGCCTGTGGTGAAAAGAGCAAAAATGATAAGGAGATCAAAGGCCCCAAAAAGTAGACGGCGGTAAAACGCACCTTCACACAGTGCACAGGGGTCTCCGATTCATAGATGGAACGCACTCACTCACTCATTTGTTTTTCAATTCACTTTCCTTAGTTTATTGTTCTTATGTTGTTTATTTAAGCAATGTTGTTTGTATGTCTATGTTACCGTTCAGTGTTTGTTGTTTAGATAGATGGTGTTTACGCGCGCACACACCTCGCGGAGGTAATGCAGACAGACAGACACACACACACACACACACACACACATACACCCGTCACGCACACACACACAAACAAACCACGTCGCCCACACACACACACACACACACACACACACACACACCCGTCACGCACACACAAACACACCCACCCGTCGCACACGCACACACACACACACCCTTCGCGCACACACACACACCGGTCGCGCACATACACACACACCGGTCGCGCACATACACACACACACACACACACACACACAGCCGTCACGCACACACACCCGTCGCGCACGCATACACACACACCCGTCGTGCACATACACACACACACCCGTCGCGGACACACACACACACACCTGTCGCGGACACACACACACAAACCCTTCGCGCACGCACACACACAGACCCGTCGCGCACACACACACACACCCGTCGCGCACACACACACACCCGTCGCGCGCACACACACACACCCGTCGCGCACACACACACACACCCGTCGCGCACACACACACACACCCGTCGCACACACACACACACACCCGTCGCGCACACACACACACACCCGTCGCGCACACACACACACACACACACACCCGTCGGCGCACACACACACACACCCGTCGCGCACACACACACACACACCCGTCGCGCACACACACATACACACACACCCGTCGCGCACACACACACCCGTCGCGCGCACACACACACACCTGTCGCGCACGCGCACACACACACACACATCCGTCGCGCACACACACACACACACACACACCCGTCGCACACACACCCGTCGCGCACGCACACACACACACCCGTCGCGCACATACACACACACACCCGTCGCGGACACACACACACACACCCGTCGCGGACACACACACACAAACCCTTCGCACACGCACACACACAGACCCGTCGCGCACACACACACACATCCGTCGCGCACACACACACATCCGTCGCGCACACACACACACCCGTCGCGCACACACACACACACACACACCCGTCGCGCACACACACACACACACACCCGTCGCACACACACACACACACACACACACACACCCGTCGCGCACACACACACACACACACACCCGTCGCGCACACATACACACACATCCGTCGCGCACACACACACACACACACCCGTCGGCGCACACACACACACACCCGTCGCGCACACACACACACACACACCCGTCGCGCACACACACATACACACACACCCGTCGCGCACACACACACCCACACACACATCCGTCGCGCACACACACACACACACACCCGTTGCGCACACACACACACACACACCCGTCGCGCACACACACACCCGTCGCGCACACACAGACACACCCGTCGCACACACACACACCCATCGCGCACACACACACACATCCGTCGCGCACACACACACACACACACACACACACCCGTCGCGCACACACACACACACACACCCGTCGCGCACACACACACACACCCGTCGCGCACACACACACACACCCGTCGCGGACACACACACACAAACCCTTCGCACACGCACACACACAGACCCGTCGCGCACACACACACACATCCGTCGCGCACACACACACATCCGTCGCGCACACACACACACCCGTCGCGCACACACACACACACACACACCCGTCGCGCACACACACACACACACACCCGTCGCACACACACACACACACACACACACCCGTCGCGCACACACACACACACACACACCCGTCGCGCACACATACACACACATCCGTCGCGCACACACACACACACACACCCGTCGGCGCACACACACACACACCCGTCGCGCACACACACACACACACACCCGTCGCGCACACACACATACACACACACCCGTCGCGCACACACACACCCACACACACATCCGTCGCGCACACACACACACACACACACCCGTTGCGCACACACACACACACACACCCGTCGCGCACACACACACCCGTCGCGCACACACAGACACACCCGTCGCACACACACACACCCATCGCGCACACACACACACATCCGTCGCGCACACACACACACACACACACACACACCCGTCGCGCACACACACACACACACACCCGTCGCGCACACACACACACACCCGTCGCGCACACACACACAAACCCGTCGCGCACACACACACACGTCGCGCACACACACCCGTCGCGCACACACACACACATACCCGTCGCGCACACACACACACCCGTCGCGCACACACGCACACACCCGTCGCGCACACACGCACACACACCCGTCGCGCACGCACACACACACACCCGTCGCGCACACACACACATACACACACACACACACCCGTCGCACACACACACACAACCGTCGCGCTCACACTCACACACACACAACCGTTGCGCACACACTCACACACCCGTCGCGCACACACACACACCCGTCGCGCACGCACACACACACACACCCGTCGCGCACACACACACACACATCCGTCGCGCACACACACACACCTACACACACACACACCCATCGTGCACACACACACACACAAACCCTTCGCGCACACACACACACACCCATCGTGCACACACACACACACACACACACACACACAGACACACACACCCATCGTGCACACACACACACACACACACACACACCCACCCTTCGCGCACACACACACACACCCATCGTGCACACACACACACACACACGTCGCGCACACACACACACACACACGTCGCGCACACACACACACAACCATCGTGCACACACACACACACACACGTCGCGCACACACACATACACACGTCGCGCACACACATACACAGAGACATGTCGCGCACACACACCTCGCGGAGGTAAAGCTGACACACACAAACCAGTGCAGGGGTGCGGAGGTAATGCTCACAGACACAGACACTCATGCCGCGCGTAGAAACCAGTGCAGGGGTCACACACGCCCACGCGCACACACCCTTCGCACACACACACAAACACACGGTGCACGTACAAACCAGTGTAGGGGTCACATACACACACACATACACACATCGCACACACCAACCACACACACCCGCCACACACACCCGCATAAACGGTCCTCTCTCGTCAACAGTCCTGCTGATCGTCCTTTTAAGCTCCCAATCTCCTCCGCGATAAGACGCGGGACCGGTACGCGCACAGCTGCTTGCACTTATCACTCACCGGCCCCGAGTCACGGCTCTCGTCCCGCCTTCCTCACCACACTTACCCTCGGATCGTTATATCCCGCCATCGCGATGACAACCAGTGTCACGAATGCGAGGCTGCGGGTGTTGTGACGTCATCGTGTAGAAAAGAAGCCTGATTTCATTGGCTAGGTGCCAACCAAGAAAACGACTCCATTGCAGCCACCCACCCCCGCCCCTCGCTGCTACTGAGTTGCAAGTGCACAAATCAGTTTTGCAACTGATATATCGCGATAAGAGTAGCAAAAGTCGAAGCGCGAAATTTGAACTTGCAGTGACAGACTCGAGAAGTTGCAGGTGCCTATTTGAGGTTGTACTGCGAATGTGAATGTAAGAAGAAATGCAAATATGTATTTCATGTTTGTGTCTGTCATTGTATAGCAGTGTCTGTCATTTTACACATTTGTGACTACTTGTCTGCAGCTTCAAATTCAGAATACAGGTTTGTGACTATTATCTGCGAGTGCAAATCTCAGCGTTCATTTCAGATTTTTAATTTACAGGTTTTCACATCGAAGCTGTGAGTGTAAATTGTAGCATACAAGTGCAAATATTTATTGTACAAGGTCTCAAATTCACATCTACGTGCTCTCGACTTTTGCTACTATTCTACCTTCATACTGTAGCTGGTTGTTAGCGTTTAGTGTAGCTGCTCCCTGAAATGAAATCACCAAACATGATTTGTATCGTGCATGTGTGAAAACTGGCACTTCCTGTCACTGCCAATGTTCAGTTCTTGCACGATTTGTACTCCGCATGTGCAAAAACGCATCTACAGCAGTTGCTCTGTGTATGAGCTTGATTAAATACCTGGTGAAGAGTATTTGTGATAGCTGTATGGATTCTTTTGCATTTGATTGACATTTTTCTCTTAAAAGGCGAAATTCCTCTTAAAAGGCGAAATTCCTGAAAGCCCTAAAGGGCATCGGAATGTAAAACGGGCGTCAACGAATTTAACTCTCAAAGGTAACTAAATACAGAGAAACTGACTGTCTACACAATGTCATGTGCTTCATTTATACGTTAACTGTAATTTACCTGTTCAGCTGCCGTATTTGAGGTCCCTGCTAAATAAAAATACATTGATAAGAGAACCATTAGCTTTCTACCCTTAAAACCATTAAAATTCCTTGTTGTAGTGTTTTGGGATTATTCCGGTTTCCATCTGCCACAGTAGAGACCATAGTTTCCATCCCAACCAATACCATTTCTTTTATAACAATTAGATCCAATTGAATAAAATTTTCAGAAGGGTATTCTGTTGTCTTTGCTTTGTCATCTGTTTGAATAGTTGCAGTTCAGACTCTTCAACACCGGCTCTAGCAGGCAGAACATGCGACGAGTTGTCCTGTCAGAGGAAGAGAAAACGTCTGCTTTTACACAAAACGCGGTAATTGTTGGCAACTATTGGTCCACAATAATCAGGGACATTAAAGAATGGCCAATATACCACAGAGGTGGTAATTTACTTTTAACTTGTACTTCCTATTTTTTTATATCTGTACTGCAGAACCTTTGCCACCTCAGGTTTTTAGATACCTTCTTGATTTTAAAGTTGTTTTTAGTTTATTGTCCTCACCAACCTAGACACTTTTGTCTTGTTTTTATGTGAGATCCTGTCACTGCTGCAAGCTGAATGACCCCATTGTGTGCCACTGCTGCATACCATTAAGGTACTGCATACAATATTTGAGCATACTCATTAGTCTTAACATCCATGTTTTCAGTATGCTGGGAATCAAACACGCGGTGTCCAGTGCTTACTATCCTCAGACCAAGGGACTCTTTGTACGTCTGTAAGTTCTGTTGCTGTCTTGCAGTCATTCATCAACCTTATAAATGCATCTGTATGTACAGGAAGAAGGCACAAATCAGGACATCAAACGTACCCTCAGGAAGTATGTAAACGACAACCACACTGATTGGGACATCCCCCTCCTGCTGTGGTGTATGGAATCAACACTGCAAAGCAAGGTTGTGTTGACACATTTATTATATTTCTAATATCTACAAATAATTGTCAAAGGTAAAACTGAATAGATGTATGTATTAATATGAGTTTTTCCCTTTTAATATAACTGTCATAGTGTGTTCACACCAAACGCGAATGAAGCGTTAAGCGCGATTGATTTACATGGTAAGTCAATGCAAAGTCGTGATTACCTACCTCGAATGTGGCGGTTTAACCCTCTTACGGTGTAATTTGTGTTTCACAGTATGCACCTGCACAACGTGTCCATTAACATCACCGAGGTAAGCTGGATATAAACGAACTAAACAAATACCATCAGAAAGCCGGAGTGTGTGTTTAAAGATGTGTGTGTTTCAGGAGGAGGGTTACATTGATTCGCCAGTGATGCTGCATTCAACTGAAGGAGGGGTTATACAGCTGTTCTGTCATTTACTCGCCCTCAACTTGTCTAAAGTCTGTATACATTTCTTTGTTCTGATAAATGCAGAGAAAGGTATTTGGAAGAAAGCTTGTAACCAAACAGTTGTTTATGGTGGGATTATTTGGTCAGATTGTAAACAAAGTCTAAATCAAAGTCTTAAACCAAAACTAAAAGTCTAAATTTGAAACTAAAAGTCCAAGTCGAAAATGAATTTTGGTATATAGGATTGGGCATTTAATCATTTAGCCATTTACGATTGAGGATTTGGGGATTTAGCATTGGGAAATTGAGGATTGGGCATTTGAGGAATGAAATGGCTGGTGCACAGAGGCACCTTATGGACAGCAGAGGGAGCTCCCAGTGCTAAGGAGCACACTGTAATGAAACCAAACAGAGCGAGTGAGTGGGTGGATCGAGGTTATTAGGCGCCGTATAGGGTTTAAATCAAACTGCGCTTATGAATAAATATATAAAAGCGTGCATACACCCATATACATTGCTCACATATACATGTATAGTATTGGATGTTCAAGCAAACACATGAAAAACATGTGCGCACTAATGTGAAATCCATACATATTATGTTAGTAATGCATGCATGTACACTTTTTTTCACGCATACATACAAACTCTGCACACACACGTCTATAAAACACTTGCACATACATACAAACTCTGCACACACACGTCTATAAAACACTCGCACATACATATAAACTCTGCGCACACACACACATGTCTATAAAACACTCTCACACACATATAAACTCGATGCGTGAAAAACACATCTATAAAACACTCGCACATACATATAAACTCGATGCGTGCAAACACCTCTATAAAACACTCGCACACACATATAAACTCGATGCGTGCAAACACATCTATAAAACACTCGCACACACATATAAACTCGATGCGTGCAAACACATCTATAAAACACTCGCACACACATATAAACTCGATGCGTGCAAACACCCCTATAAAACACTCGCACACACATATAAACTCGATGCGTGCAAACACCCCTATAAAACACTCGCACACACATATAAACTCTGCGCACACACAGATCTATAAAACTCTCGCACATACATATAAACTCGATGCGTGCAAACACATCTATAAAACACTCGCAAACATATAAACTCGATGCAAGCAAACACATCTATAAAACACTCGCACACACATATAAACTCTGCGCACACACACACACGTCTATAAAACACTCGCACATACATATAAACTCGATGCGTGCAAACACATCTATAAAACACTCGCACACACATATAAACTCGATGCGTGCAAACACATCTATAAAACACTCGCACATACATATAAACTCGATGCGTGCAAACACATCTATAAAACACTCGCACACACATATAAACTCGATGCGTGCAAACACATCTATAAAACACTCGCACATACATATAAACTCGATGCGTGCAAACACATCTATAAAACACTCGCACACACATATAAACTCGATGCGTGCAAACACATCTATAAAACACTCGCACACACATATAAACTCGATGCGTGCAAACACACACGTCTATAAAACACTCACACATACATATACACTGCACACACACACGTCTATAAAACACTCGCACATATATATAAACTCTGCGCACACACACACACGTCTATAAAACACTCGCACATACATTCAAACTCTCCACACACACACACACACACACACACGTCTATAAAACACTCGCACATACATATAAACTCGATGCGTGCAAACACCCCTATAAAACACTCGCACACACATATAAACTCTGCGCACACACACACACACACACACACGTCTATAAAACACTCGCACATACATATAAACTCGATGCGTGCAAACACCTCTATAAAACACTCGCACACACATATAAACTCGATGCGTGCAAACACATCTATAAAACACTCGCACACACATATAAACTCGATGCGTGCAAACACATCTATAAAACACTCGCACACACATATAAACTCGATGCGTGCAAACACCCCTATAAAACACTCGCACACACATATAAACTCGATGCGTGCAAACACCCCTATAAAACACTCGCACACACATATAAACTCTGCGCACACACAGATCTATAAAACTCTCGCACATACATATAAACTCGATGCGTGCAAACACATCTATAAAACACTCGCAAACATATAAACTCGATGCAAGCAAACACATCTATAAAACACTCGCACACACATATAAACTCTGCGCACACACACACACGTCTATAAAACACTCGCACATACATATAAACTCGATGCGTGCAAACACATCTATAAAACACTCGCACACACATATAAACTCGATGCGTGCAAACACATCTATAAAACACTCGCACATACATATAAACTCGATGCGTGCAAACACATCTATAAAACACTCGCACACACATATAAACTCGATGCGTGCAAACACATCTATAAAACACTCGCACATACATATAAACTCGATGCGTGCAAACACATCTATAAAACACTCGCACACACATATAAACTCGATGCGTGCAAACACATCTATAAAACACTCGCACACACATATAAACTCGATGCGTGCAAACACACACGTCTATAAAACACTCACACATACATATACACTGCACACACACACGTCTATAAAACACTCGCACATATATATAAACTCTGCGCACACACACACACGTCTATAAAACACTCGCACATACATTCAAACTCTCCACACACACACACACACACACACACGTCTATAAAACACTCGCACATACATATAAACTCGATGCGTGCAAACACCCCTATAAAACACTCGCACACACATATAAACTCTGCGCACACACACATCTATAAAACTCTCGCACATACATATAAACTCGATGCGTGCAAACACCTCTATAAAACACTCGCACACACATATAAACTCGATGCGTGCAAACACATCTATAAAACACTCGCACACACATATAAACTCTGCGTACACACACACACGTCTATAAAACACTCGCACATACATATAAACTCGATGCGTGCAAACACCCCTATAAAACACTCGCACACACATATAAACTCTGCGCACACACACATCTATAAAACTCTCGCACACACATATAAACTCGATGCGTGCAAACACATCTATAAAACACTCGCACACACATATAAACTCTGCGTACACACATACAAGTCTATTAAACACTCGCACATACATACAAACTCTGCGCACACACACACACATCTATAAAACACTCGCACATACATATAAACTCGATGCGTGCAAACACATCTATAAAACACTCGCACATACATATACACTCGATTCATGCTAAACACATCTATAAAACTCACACATACATATACACTGCACACACACACGTCTAAAAAACTCTCACACATACATATACACTCGATTCATGCAAAACACATCTATAAAACACTCGCACAAACATATACACTGCACACACACACGTCTATAAAACTCTCACACATACATATACACTCGATTCATGCAAAACACATCTATAAAACACTCGCACATACATATACACTGCACACACACACGTCTATAAAACTCTCACACATACATATACACTCGATTCATGCAAAACACATCTATAAAACACTCGCACATACATATACACTGCACACACACACGTCTATAAAACTCTCACACATACATATACACTCGATTCATGCAAAACACATCTATAAAACACTCGCACAAACATATACACTGCACACACACACGTCTATAAAACTCTCACACATACATATACACTCGATTCATGCAAAACACATCTATAAAACACTCGCACAAACATATACACTGCACACACACACACGTCTATAAAACTCTCACACATACATATACACTCGATTCATGCAAAACACATCTATAAAACACTCGCACATACATATACACTGCACACACACACGTCTATAAAACTCTCACACATACATATACACTCGATTCATTCAAAACACATCTATAAAACACTCGCACATACATATACACTGCACAGACACACATCTATAAAACTCTCACACATACATATACACTCGATTCATGCAAAACACATCTATAAAACACTCGCACATACATATACACTGCACACACACATGTCTATAAAACTCTCACACATACATATACACTCGATTCATTCAAAACACATCTATAAAACACTCGCACATACATATACACTGCACACACACACGTCTATAAAACTCTCACACATACATATACACTCGATTCATGCAAAACACATCTATAAAACACTCGCACATACATATACACTGCACACACACACGTCTATAAAACTCTCACACATACATATACACTCGATTCATGCAAAACACATCTATAAAACACTCGCACATACATATACACTGCACACACACACGTCTATAAAACTCTCACACATACATATACACTCGATTCATGCAAAACACATCTATAAAACACTCGCACATACATATACACTGCACACACACACGTCTATAAAACTCTCACACATACATATACACTCGATTCATGCAAAACACATCTATAAAACACTCGCACATACATATACACTGCACACACACACGTCTATAAAACTCTCACACATACATATACACTCGATTCATGCAAAACACATCTATAAAACACTCGCACATACATATACACTGCACACACACACGTCTATAAAACTCTCATACATACATATACACTCGATTCATTCAAAACACATCTATAAAACACTCGCACATACATATATACACACGATGCGTGCAAACACACCTATAAAACACAGAGAGCGATAATAGCATTGACGTTCATTAGTACTTTACTTGCTAGTGCAAATTGCATTGAAGATGATATAGCAGATTTCTTTAATATCGTTTTACACTGCCTAACACGTTGAATCTAAGCTACAAATTTGAGCTTTTCTCTGCATATAGTTTACAGTAATTCAAAATATGGATCTGTATAATATAATGGCTTTCCATACTTACAGCAAAAAAGCACTTTTCCACATCTTGCATAATTGCCTGTTTTTATATTGATCATGAAAAAGATTAATGTTGATCTCTTAACTCTCAATTTAAGACATTGACATAAAATGGGCTGTATCGTCTGTTTGTTAATCTAGTTTAGTCAGAACTCAGAAATAGCTCGACAAGAATACAAGGTGCTCTGTGAAAAACTCTTAACACACAAAGGAATGGTGACCTGTGAAAGACATTCACATCATTTCCAAAGAATCCGAAGAACAGTTTGAGGCAATCGGGATAATAGATGATGGCATGTCTTTGATTTGTCATTACCTTGCTAAAGTCTGAAGTTTATTACTTACAAAGTCATTTTTTCTGGCATGATGACTCCTGTAGTTGACAGTAAAAAAAATAAAACTGAAGTATAGAACTGTGATGAGAATGCAAGACAAAATGATATTGCATTTTAGTTTTTAAAGTTTATTCAAACACATTAATAACGCTGATAAAATACAAATCTTATTTAGTAAATGACAAAAGAACACAAAAAGAGAACAGAACTATTCATGTTCATAAAAAGTAATGGGTCTTCTGCAGAAGGGGAACGATTGCAGCGAGACTCTTCTCCTCATATTGACTCGGGCACAGAGGACTGCAAGAGAAAGGAAAAGTGTGTATGTGTTAAGAAACAGTTCACACAAAAATGAAACTCATTTACACATCCTCATAACATTCTTAAATTGAACAAACAATTTTATATATATTTTTTATCGCGCTGTCTTGATGTCATGCTTGTGATTTAATACAGTTGTGTGTCCTTGGGCTTGAATAAATGTTCTGTTTGTTTCGTAGTTCACAGAGGAGGTACGTCAGTGTGAAACGCCCGCCATCTCTACTGTTGTTTGTTGATGCATGATTTAGTATAGAGACAATGCTCATTCAGGCCAGGGAGACAATCCAAACCTCTCCATTGACTCTCTATTGCGGGAAGCTGCCGTCTTGTCATTTCTGATATTGATCAAAGTTCAGGTCTGTGTTTTGTGGCTTAAGTGACCTGATGTGAGAACTTTGTTTTTTAAAGTGTTTGGGCTCAACATTTTTTACGCAGATATAACTCTTGTAGATGCCCTTTTATATCTACATATATTTTTGTAGCTCAAAGTAACATAAACATAACATACAGCCAAGGGTTTGCATTAATAATCACATAAGAAAAGAATCTTAATTATCAGAGAAAAAAGATTTATCAGATTTTTTACTTGTAATATACAAATAGCATGCAGATTATTTATAAATTCCACTTCTTATTGTTTACTAAGAAAGTTATTCTTACCAATGGCGTGGTTCTGTAATGTAGAAGCTTTGCGATCATGGAATTTTCGCATAAGCGTTCAGCCTCATCCATGGCTGTCCTCTTATCATAGTCAGGGGTGTCCATGTCCACCCCTGACAGGAACCAGGCATGCAGTGCGGCATAATTCCTCGTTCGTACCGCTCTGTAGAGGGACAGTTGAAACAAAACCATTTGTGGCTCATAGATGTAATATATCAAAGAAAAACTATTTTCTTATATTCATACACAGTGGATCTAAAATCGCAAAACCGATTCTTACCCACAAAGACTGCGTACTGTGTAAATTTAGAGGTCCTTCAACTAACTTTACTTTTTTACCCCTAAAAGATTCTTATTTTTATTCACTTTAATGTATAGCTTGTAATTTAACAATTAAGGTGGAACAGGTTCCGACATGATTAATCTGGATTACATTTTTAACATGACTAAAACCTGCAATTTGATCAAGGGCGTGTAGACTTTTTAGATCCACTGTATTAGTGATAAAAGGAAAAAATTGACTGAATTACTGCTTACTTAATCAGTGCCATGCCAATTCTCACTGGGTGAAGCTTAACAGTGATGCCTTTCCACCGCAGGAGCTCGATAACAATAAAATGCCTACAAGACACAGAAGTCTACACGTGATAAATCTGCGAGCAGGTCACATCAAAATAAATATTTTTAGCAATTTACACATTTATCTCCATGCACCCATTCAGGTTGCCAGTTACATGTATGGGCACTTGAGCATGTCTAATTCAACATGGCAAATATAGTTTTGTGATATGCCACCTTTGAAAGCAGTTTTTGACTTTGAAAATTGAACAGTTGAAAAGTTTTTGTTCGTGGAATAGTGATGGAAACATCCCCTTTCAAAAGGTCTGGTGTAACGCTGCCTGATGCTTGTTTGGAAAGAAACTGAACTAATTTGACCTGAAACTATGGGATGCTTCCAAGGTTAGATGGGGCGACGTAAATAAATGGCTTTTAGTTGAATGTCAATTCAGCTAACAAACTCATTGAGTTCACAGACTGTTTAAATTGAATAAAGACTTGTGTTTACCTGTTCTTAATGGCCACTTGCATTGGGCATTGTTTATAGAGGTTCACTACCTCAGGTGAAGCCCCATTCTCCAGTAGGAACATAACCATTTCCCCATTTCCACGCCGGCAGGCTGTATGGAGAGGTGTATTTCCATCATAGTCTCCAGCATTGACATCCACCTTCAAACGATTGTCAAAAACGAAAAAGAAAATTCCAATGATAAATTTCACCATTTGCTGTTTTGGTTACTGCATATCATTACATAAAACATTGTAACAGTTAGTGAGATTACTTCTTCTAGGAGGACTTGAAGAGCGATGAAATCATTGTTTCTCACAGCACCAGAAGCAAAGGAGGGAAGGGTACTGTTCAGCAACTCATCCTTCTCCTGAGAAATAGATGTTTTAGTCAGTTATGACGACCAAAGTGCTCTCAGAAATGAAAAAAAATATGTATTTGTCTATTGTATATAAAACATGTGCATGTAAAGCACCGCTGACACAGCTCACAATTACTGTATAACTACACATACCTCCCGGGTTTTGCCACGAAGCCAGTTGAATTGCATCACTTCCTCCAGTGTTTTCAAGTCCTTGTTGCGGACCACCACAGTTCTGAGGTCAGTCTCCTCTATATCTGGTGTCTGCATGGTAAAACTGTGACGTGGACAAAAAAGAAGCATACACTTAACAAACAAAAAGGTTCATTAAAGATGTCTTCCTTGATATTCACGAGAAAAACTTTTCAAGCCCCGGTGATCAGATCAGATGTCTGATTTTCTGAGCCTTCACCTTTTCTTCAACCTGGATCTATAACGCCCCCCCGTGGACAACTGCCATAATACACATTCACACGTCTTCAGGTCACATTGCAATACGTTTTTAGGGATAGATGTCAAATGTACATCTGATATGTATATATTTAAGTAATAAAGTGTCACGAACACAATTCTGAAAGTTTAAAGTAGTTTGGGATGAATAAAGACACTCTTACTGCGCGACCAATTTACCATCGTAACGCAGCCTGCATCTTAAACGGAAAGTTTCAAGGCGTTAACGTTCAGTGTGAGATAAACTATTACCTACAATAACCTTCCAGATGAAACAAACCTTTAACTTTGTGTCAGGAATGACTGATAACCTGCTGCGAATTTACGAAGAAGATCCGATTAATGTTTATAGATCGTGTTGCCTGGGTAACCTGCAGCCTCTCAGCGTCGTCACAACAAGATATCGCGATAGCAACGTCTTCTTCTTTTAAAGATTTATGGCTGTTGGCAAACAAATATTTAGTGCGAATTCCCGCCATATACTGATGGGAAGTTTTTTTATTAACAACAAAAATAATTCTTTACAAACTTTCGTGTATATAATGAAATACAACATATATATATAACAAAGATTTGCACATTAGGGGGCTATTGTTAATTTACATGAAGATATTAAAGCATTTACACATTTATTATGTTTTAAGTGCTTTTTGCTTCATAGAAAATCGGAGTGAATCAATATAAAGCAGGAGCGGAGCTGTGGCTAGGCCCGCCCACAATGACAGCTGGCCCGCCCAATCAGAAATAAAAAATAGAATATCACTCCTTAGTTAAACATGGATACTACTTTATGTGGTGTATTTTATCTATAACATGTTATGTTAAAACAGTACAATTATAAGTGAGCCTGATAACTATTTCAAATGTAAGTGTGTTTGTGATGTGTTTTCATTGGTCAATGCGCACTATTGCAATCTGGCACGAACAACCAATGGCTTACGTTCGCTAGAAGTGTAAATGGTATCTTGATTTTTCTTTAGTATGGCCGAACAAGTTACTGTCACTCATTTTTTTAAACACCAGTTACGCCTCTCTCTTGCACTCCGCAGACAGACCCCACTCAACTCTAGAGCTTCTTCAGGAAACTTTTCTCACACTACACAGAAGTTCTGGATTTATTACCTCCGTGTTAGTTGGTTACATTTCTTGATGCCCGATTAACATACTACAGTTAGTTTTGGACCTTTTGTAATACTTTTGGGTGATGCAAAGTGTTATATGGCTGTGTGATAAGCATCCACAGTGAATTATAAATAACGAATTAAAAATATTTAAAGAGTTTGGTACTAAAATTTGATAAATACAAAATCGTGGTTTTTAGTGTGCATTCCAATTAATATCAAACAAACTGCAGTTGGTTTGTTTTGTTTTAAGTCATAATAACAAACAAAAAAAAAATACATTCATCATTTTGTAACCAAACGCTTCATTTAGTAAAACATACTTTAGTACTTTGTCGACATCTACTGGTCATTTTAGTGAACTGCAGCGTCTCCTATAGGAAACTGGCCAAAAGTGTTTTATTGTAGGCCTATAAATGAAGTTTGACACTTATTGATGTTTAATAGATATAATTTGTTAAGAAATTTACATTTTACAATCTGAATGAGTGGTTTGTCTATAAAGATATACACATTTACAACTGTAAATGCTAGGTTTGTTGAGCCAAACACGAGCTTTTTAGCAAAGATGGGATCTCCGTGGCTTTTTTCCCACACACGGGTCACCCAATCTTTCCTCTGGAGACAGAGATTATTGCAAATCCTCTGCATTTGGGCCAACAGTATGCTTAAACATGTTAAGCGTACTTTTAAAAAAAGCCTTTTTTGTATGTTATGTTATTTTATTTTACCGACGGGGATTGTATAGATAGATACAGGTTAACCTACACACCTGCACTTTGTTTGGACATTAATGTTTGTTTGTAAACTTCGTCTTATTTTCCCTGTTTTGTCTACGAAGCCGTTGTCTGCGCTGAACACTGTATCTACAGCGAACTAGTCAAGAGGCATGTAAAGGGCTTCTGAAAGGCATAAACAGTCTGAAAAGGTCTGCCATTGTTCAAAGTAGGGAGCAATGTACTTGTCGTTTTAAAAGGATCTTTTCAGGTAGGCCGAAAACCGATCCTGGGCCTTTCCTGGCCAGGGTGTGCCTGGGCATCTCTGATTTACCTGAGGGACCAGATACGGCCTCGCAGAGGGAGGGGGACCGGAGCACAAGAAGGCAGCTGGGTACTGGTCGCAAAGGATGAATGGATGAAAGAGGAGAAGGCTGAGAAACGACAAACAAAGGCATTGATGAAGGTAACTGTGTGTCGTTTGTGGGGTTTGCGTTGATTGTGTTAGACCCGATCCTCTTGACCTGAGGTGAAGTAAAAGCAGGTGCATAATAATACTGTTTAAATAGTACACTAAACATTTAAAGGGACGGTATTCCAAAATGTTTGTACTGTCATGGTTTACTTACCCTCATGTCATTCCAAACCCATCCGCCAGAGCACACATTCACAAGACATGTAAGAAAAATGTCAGCATATTTTTTTAAATAAATGTGATACTGTAGGACAGTGGATCTTGCACAACTAGTGATGGCCGACCTGAAGAGACCCCTGGTGGCGGTACGTGATACGACAGGGAGTTAAAAACGATTCATTTCGTGCTTGCAAATTTTTTTTGTGTGTATTATTAATAAAAGGCATACACATGCATAATGTGGTGAAAAGAAAATTTTCACAGCTTTTAATTTGAGCCTTTCTTTCTGTGTTTTTTCTATGGCGGTCAAGGTGGTATTGGAACCACTGATTTTATTACTTTTAGAACCACTGCTGATAACTTAAAGTAAAAATTAAAAAAGCTAACACAAAACTTGTCATTTCCAATATTCATGAATAAACTTAAGTATAAACTTGGTTTGTGAAAATTATTCCTTATCAAAACGTTCCCACCGAAACCAGTTTATCCTAAAATGTTATAATTACCAAAGTGAACTCTCTTAAATATAAATAAAGAATAAGATCAATTAAATAAACAGCTTACTATAATATTCTATTTTTAACAGTAATAATTATTTTATTGCAGTGACGATTTATATATTTGGCAGACGCTTTGATCCAACGTATTATAAACATATTTATTATATTTAATTGTATTTGAACCACTTTTAAACAAAGAATAACAGTCTACTTTGGCTTTAAAGTCTTTATAGAAACAGTTTTGCACAGGAAATTAGTTTATATGTGCGCTTTGCAGCTGCCTTCTTATCAGTCACCATCGGCGCGTCACTGCCGAAAGTGGGCAGTGCGTACAAAGTTTGCGAATGAGTGACAGTTCACCATCCTCCGCTTTGACAGATCGCGTGAGGCATCAGGTAGGATCCACGCTGAATTTCAATAGTACCATTATACTTTTTATGGATTTATAACTGCGACACTGTAGGCTACTTTCTCTTTTAGGACGATGGTTTTTGTTTCATGTCGAACCGTTAAGTCACTTAATGGGCACTTCATTTAGATTTGCTTTATTTCCGCTGTACTTGGGCATACATTTAATGACAATTTGATTGGTAAATTATACATCAGTCCAAACACGGACCTCCAATGTTTTTGTTTGTAAACAATCCCACATCACCGGGGGATTCCGTTTCCAACGCAAACGACGTCTACTGCATTCACATGAATATGTGACCATTGACTCGAAGATGATCCTGATGAGGCTGTTTCATGTTTTGCCTGTTGTTGCTTTGACTCTCTTCGTCCTGGTTTTGCTGAATTTGCAACTGCGCATCCGGAACGACGCACTGCCTGGCGCGCATCTGGCGCACGGACTAGTGCGGGGTCAGGCGCAATCTGCTTGGAGGACCGCAGCCAAAAATGATGAAGTCTCAGACCAACACGAGCCAAAAGCTCAACGTTGGAAAGAGACTAACCCTAAATCACCTTTGGAGCTCAGTGATATCTTCATTGGTGTGAAAACCACTGGCAGGTTCCACAAAACGCGCCTTGCTCTGCTGTTGGAGACCTGGATCTCCAGAACTAAAGACCATGTGAGTGTTTCTTGACATAATGTTAAATATTTATAAAATTAAGGACGTTATCAATATATATATTGTTATTCAATATTGTGTCTTCGTTGTCTATAATTGTTATTGCTGTATTAAGAGTAGCCTACATGGTAACTGCTGATGTCACAGGATGTACGTTCACGCTGTGCCTGCTGGCTGGCATGCAAGTGCACATCCTGTGGCATCAACAGGACGTGCAACGCAGACATACAGGTGCAAATGCAAAACCTCAGACGTTCCCAAAACCAGTCATGGTTGTATAGTCTGAGTCTTTGCGGTGGAGAAAAAATCCTCCCAATCACAAAGACAGTTTGGGCAGTTTTCTTTTGTTTTGTAAACCAAAATTGACATGTCCAAATGACCCATTGAAGAAAATGTGTTGGCACCACCTCGCCACAAGATTGGCCAAGAATGAGTGCATCTATATTTGAAAGCATCAGACCGCTCTATTTCCTGTTGCATCTGCCCTGTGTGCGTTTATAGACTGAGTACTTCCTGTCTGTGTTCACAAACTCAGCTGTAGCTCCGTCACCAGCGTAGACACTGGGTTGGCTTCTCTACATGGCACAAGAATCGAAACTCACTGTGACCTTTGGAAACGCTAGAAGGAGATTACCAGCAAGTGGAAAAGTATGTGACTCGCAAGTTTATCGCATAATTCACAGGATTTTGTTTAGCATCAAATCCTGTTTTAAGACCAAAGTCAACTTAAGTTCCTCAAATGAACTCTTCATTTAATAAAGCATGCAGATCTGCAGATAATGAAACCATCTCATCAGACCGACAATGCATTGTGGGTAAATACAACCCCAAAATCAACGGAAATGAATACATAATAATCTATATAAATCATAAAAGATGTATATAAAATGTATTATTTCACTTAAATTAAAGTTTAAATATAAAGTGTATTTATTGAAATATCTGGCATATTTTCAATAGATTTTGTGTAGATTTTGTGTTGAAAGTTACCAAGGTTTATGGAAACATTTTTTTACATAAATCAGCATAAATTATAACTTTTTTAAATATAAAATCTAATCTTTCTCTTTCTGAGCTAATTATATTTCTTTATTATATTTTATGCATTCATTGTTTGGGTAAATTATGGCCCACGCCCATTTTTTAAACAACTGACCAAAATAAAAAATGAATACAAGTTGTCTTTAATGGACATTCTTTTGAACCTTTAATACGCGATTTAACTCTGGCCTGCTGTGACATGACATGTTCAAGGCAGAACAAAGCCAGATCTAAGACGTACAGTAGCACATTCTTTGGCATTCGCTAACCGCTCCAAGAATACTTCGGGAATATGTGAGTGATTAAACATGGCAAGCATTATCTCTAAGTACTTTATCAAAGGAAATTCCCAGCATGCAACTCGGGATATCACACTTTCAAAGAGCATGCGTCACTCCAAATGTAACATGACAAGTGTGAAATAGTGGCGATGCTGAGCCAATGTCCAATGCAACATCTTTGTAAAATTCCACACTTCTGCTTTTTATTTGAGCAAATGAGGATGTATTCAAGTTATTGTGTTATGAATGTTTTTTAATCTTGCAATTTGCTCGCTGTTATGTCTTGGGCCAGCCAAAGAGGCCACGCCAAATTTCGTATTTTCCAATTTCAATCTTTAGTTGAACATACCATTAGTAATAAAAAAATTCCCTAAAAAACGGTGTTAAAAACTTTTATAGCAGTGTCATCGTTTGTTCACATTAAACAAGTTGTATCATATTGTTGATGTCCCAACTTCTAACATTATGTTTTTAAGTTGGAATATAACATTTCTGGCTATGCATGAGCCTTGTTGCCGGCATGTTCTATAATGGCAGGATGTTCGAAGTACAGTTTCGGGTTTGTGTGTGTGCATGTGTACCCTTTGCCTCAGTGCCAATAAGAGGAAGACTGAATTTTGAAACAATGACAAAACGGAAGTCTATCTGAGCGAGAGGAAGTCCCGAGCTGAAGAAACAGGAATGGGGTGTAAAACATCAACCTCTGCACTTTTTTACAGAAGTCAAAAACATCAAAACCCTTCGCAAGAGATAAACACTCTCCGGACATCTGAACAAAAGCTTTAGCCGCTGTTCCGCGTCGCCTTTTTGATTAGCCGGAAGACATAGTGGAACTGTGCATTACTGAGCATGTTTCTGTGGGCGAATATGGTGTTTTAATGTACAGTTGGTTGGACTTCTCATATATAAGATTGTTTTGAATGTCTGAAATGTTGTTCTCCAAAAGCGTCTGCTTTTATCGTCCATCATTTCGTGACACTTTTTTGTCTTTCTGCCCTAAATCTGAACCCCCGTTATCTTTTTTCCTCCCAAGTTCAAAGGACAAAATAGACGTGCGGGAGGGAGTGCGTCCTCCCCTGGTTTCACTTCGTTATTTCGCTAATAGGCAGTTCTGCTTGAGTTTCACATTTTCGTGTTTCTCCAAACTGTGTTTTATGACGTTCAGTCATCATCTGTGTCACTTTAGCTCTACCGTGTGTCCAAAACCATGGCTAAATATGCCCCTTTATGATTTAGGATGAGCTCAGGGTGTTTCCATCGGCTTCGGCCCATTGGCTTTAATGGACGCGCCATGGATCTCTGAGTTCGATTATGCCGTCCGTGCTCAAGGTCTGTGACGGGTGAGACACTGAGAAATACGATCCAAGACATCTGAAGCGCCTGGACGTCACAAAGAAGTGACAATCATCCACAGCGTCACAGGGAGTGTTAAAGATTTCTCTTCGGGTGATGGTCGTGGGTCCAAAAATGTGCATCTTCATTTGTGTGCCAGTTAGATCATCTTTAGAAGGACACGCTCGCACAAAAATCGCTTTCCAGAACAGCAGTTGTGGTGTCCCACCTTAGGACAACATGGGGGATTACAAACCAGAGATCTCTGTAATGGGGAAACTGGAATGCAGATGCTCAGATGACTCGCGGAGCAGCAGCTGTTGTCTCTTGGTGGAGGCTAATGGGAGATATGGATGTTGCCCATTTTAATATCCAGAGAAAAGAGCATCAGGCTCTCAGTGCAACGTTTCAGCATTAATATGCAGATTTGTCCTCATGGTACACGCAGTGTACATCTGTTTTACTTGAATTGACTTAAAATGACTGTATTATGCATTTTTATGTTTTTTAATTACCCTAAAGAACACTTATGGTGTTAGTCCATAATTTCATTCATATTTTCGTATGATGTAAAGATATGTTTTTAGCCACCCTTGAAACTTAGACTGAAACATGAAGTTTAAATCTGTAGGTTTGTAAGTTAAATGGCTACTAAATATTATTTTGCTGTTTTACAGACGTTCATCTTCACGGACAGCTCAAATGAAGACATTTCACTTGAAGGTGTGTATTATTAGTGATGTTTATATTCTGCACTGTCTTGACTGGTAGGTTATGAATTGTTTCACACCAAGGTCAGCTGTTCATCGTGTACATCTGTATTTGTAGGATTCAATGTCGTGGTCACCAACTGCCCACCAGAACACAGTCATCAAGCTCTCTCCTGCAAGATGGCCGCCGAGTACTACCACTTCATGGCCTCTGGAAAAAAGTGAGTTTTAATGGTTTAAGTGCCCGTTGAATTGGGATGTGATGTTATTGTGCGATACATTGTTATTCACAATCATGTTGTCTTACATTAGTCTTCTCTGTGTTTTTTCTTCAATATTTAAATACGAAATTATTGAGTATATTTTTATGATATTTTAATCTATAGATAATACAATAAAATAATACAATAAACATTGAATAAAAATAGCATAGCCCATTGAAATAAAAAGATTACTTTAAAAATATGTTTTAAGATAGATTCAGACATTACAAAATCAATACGAAATGTAAAACTTGTATTCCTGTGACTAACTTCTTGACTCATAGATTTTTATCCTGAAACATTACATAGGTTTTAAAATGCAAAATATAAAAACAACTTGAATTTGATTTACAACACAACACATTAACCTAAGCACAAAAGATGTTTCTGAAACAGAGATATGTTTTTATTTTTTAGTTTTAGTTAAATGATTAGCAATTTTGTTATATGGTTTTGTCATATTTAGTATTTTTATGTTTTAGTTTTATTGTAGTTTTTATTCATTATTATAATTTTCGAAGTATTCTGAAGACGCATTTCAATTTTTCATTTAGTACATTTTGGGTGTACTGTCCCATTAATATGTTAGGAATAACTGAACGGGCTTATACCATGGTTATCACACCACAGGACATTATTCAAAAGTTGAATTTCTACGTTAGTCATGCTATCGTCTTTTAAACACTGTTGATGGTAGGACAACTTTGTTATCTGTTATCAGCAGCATGAAAAGGAAACGAACCAGTGTTTATAAATTCATTTTGTTTTTGTTTTTCTATTTATTATTTTATTCATTCGGTTTCAATATATGCATTTCTTGTTTTTAAAATGCTTTGTTTATTGAAATGAAACTGCACACGTTTCCATTAACAGTAAAGTTCTACATCATAAAGGTCAGATCAAGAGCAGGGTGCTGTGTGAGGTGATGGTCTCTAGGCTACACCAAAGCCCTCCTGATGTTTAAATTGGCGAGGTGATATGGAACTGTAATGCGGTCCGCAGACCTGGAACACCTTCATAGGGGTGCATTTACTGAAAGTAAATTCAATCAGATTGAAGCATTCAACAGCCCCGTGGTATAATATGATATTAATAAAAATTAATTATAACATTTATCATAATATTGTGTTATTATTTATTATAATAATAAGACACATTTATATATATATATATATATATATATATATGATTTGTTTATTATTTGATTAAAATAAGTCCTTTCAGAGAAAGATTATACCACATTATTATGGCAAACATTGTTTATTTTAGATCATTTTCCAATCCCTTTTAGGCAAACGCTTTATTTGATATCAATTAAATTAACATTTTATAAGTTTGCACTAAATAAATAAGGAACCTTATTATATTTTGGTAAAACATCATTAAACAAACATGCTGTTTTTGACTGAATGGCTGAATTGACACCGATGACTGAATTATTACAACCTTTATTTTGTTCTTGTCGTTTTGTAAGCCTCTTTTCAAAACCTGCTCTTTTGTCCCAGGTGGTTTTGTCATGTTGATGATGATAACTACCTGAACCCTGGAGCTCTCCTGTCTCTCCTCTCCGGCTTCCCAGAGGACAGCGACATCTACGTGGGCAAGCCAAGCCTGGATCGACCGATGAGAGCTCACGAGCTTCTGGAAGGAAATAAGACGGTCGGTATCCCAGCTCATTTGACGAGCGTCACTACACAATTATTGATAAAATATGAATAAATATTGAAACCCGTTGGTTTTGGAATCGATCAGTCTTCTCAACCAATATTCTTTTGCGGGTGAACTGAGCAAGTTTTCTCCGGAGATCAATCGGTGATTACAGCTTTATTGCTTATTGATCTTGAAGAATCTATCAGCTGACTGTCAGGAAAAAATCAATGGTCTATATTGTCACGTTTAGTGTTATGTCTTTGCGGCACATAAACATTTATTTTAGACAGATTAACATGCATTGGCCTTGAGATGGTCTGCCCCATTTCCCTGTGCCTTCACAGTGTTGTTAGTATCCACTTTAATACGTCTGACTGAACAGGCCACAACTCCCTATTGGGGTGGAATACGGTCAACAGGATGAGTGAAGGATGTTGCGATCCTTGAAGGAAATGACCACATTGTGCAAGAGGAATATGGGGACAGATTTATGTCACCGTCAGAGATGATGCTTCACAGATCCCTGCGGAAAAACAAACCTGCTTCGGGGAAAAATGCATGAAAAAAGAAACGGATATGTACTGAGCATGGGAGATACTGTGTTGGCCGGTTTGAATGTTGGCTGAAAAACTGGTTCATTTCTTTATTTATAAATAAACTGAAGTAGATTTTAAAGGATTTGTTTTTTGAATAATTGGTTTTGAAATGCATTTATCTTTAAACACGTGACAGGTACAGTAGATTGTCGTCACGTTCACGTTTCTTTGCCGATGGAGATAACGCATTTACTAAACACAGTTTGTCCATTTAGCGCTACTGTAGTAACAACATGGCGTTCCAATGGTAAGAACCTGCGGTGTATGTAGATAGAAAAGCTCATTCTAAGATAATAAAAACGGACCGCTTCATTATGTAAGATCTTCATACACCTCTAAAGACATAGTTATGCATTATATATTGGATTTCTGTCAATAGATCATCCATAAAATGACACGCTGGACGTTTAAGTGATGATAAACTTGCATAAGATTTGTGAGTCTAATTTTTAAATACCTGCTCGAGGTGAGGCTTGAACTCACAACCCAGCGTGCCTTTACATGCAATGCTCTATAACCATCACAATGTGACAGACTGCACCAAGGGAGCTTTATGCCGGCCTGTGTGCTACATTATTGTTAAATGGGCAGTATGATGATTTACATACATTGCACCATGCAATCTTTTATGGATCATATGGAATCACATTATGCCGATTTAGAAACTGATTGGTGGACTTTTGATCCATTTGTGTTTTAGAGGGAAGTCCGTTTCTGGTTCGCTACAGGAGGGGCCGGATTCTGTCTGAGCAGGAAGTTGGCAGAGAGGATGGCACCCTGGGCAAGGTGAGGCGTGTGCGTGCGTTTTATCTTTGATCTTTTAAATCATTTGACTTTACGGCTTCTACAGTCCCACAGAAAAGAAAAATAATAATTAAACCTGAATATCTCAGCTGCTTCTTATAAGTGAGGTTACATGAGAACGTTTGGAAGTCTCCAGTAATTCATGTTTACTCCCGAATAGAAATGAATCACTATGCTTGGCTGTGTTGAATTACAGCGGTCCCAGGTTCGAGCAGACCTCTGCAGTTATAATGCTTCCTGATGATTGTACGGTGGGCTTTATAGTTGAGATACGTCTGGGCGTCTCTATGGTCCATAGCAACATGTTTCACTCCCACCTGGAAAACCTCCTTCGCCTTACCCCCAGTGATATTCCGAAACAGGTGAGGTGCTTGTCCTGATTTAAAAAATGGTACTTGCTGAGGCAAGCGTGACTATTGCTCAACTCAAGTAAAATCTCATAGACTTACATTGCAGATGGACATAAACCAAATCTATGCAAACAGCCAGAACAACTTAGCAACCCCATAGCAACCCCTGATGGCAATAATATATAACATAAGGCAGCATAACCTGCACGTAACCTTTGCGTCAAAATATAAACATCCAGTCATTTACACAAATGAAAAAACAACGAGTTGTGGTAATAAAATATGGACAAACTATATACAAGGTTGCTTACTTGCTATTTACATTGTTGGGTCAAATGTGTACAATTAAACCAATTTTCTCCATCCTGTGAAAAACAGACATTTTCTGTACAGTAAATTTGCAGTCTTTTCTGTCATTTCAGTTTTTCACTGTAAATCTTGTAAAAAAACAGAAATGTTGAAAAATACCATTAAATACATTTGCTTCTATTTGCTAATTGCTAATTTGACAGTATTTCAACAATACGTGAAAAGTCTGTTTCCATGGTTGGAAACAACCCAGCATTTGTTTTTGAGTGTCAGTAACTAGATGTCAATGTTTTGAAACTTGGAAGACACAAGCAGTCATTTCTCTTTCTCTTTTCTTTTACTCGAACTCTGAAGGTCACTTTAGGTTACGGGTGGTTTGAGAATAAATTGAACAGCGTGGAGCTCAAAGGAGTTTTTACCGAAGATGAAGATCCATCCAGGTTAGTCATACTGTACACATTCAAAGGCCCCCGCACTGTACAGGCCCCGTGGATACTTACTTTTATTCAGAACGGTGACTAAGCGTTGCATTTACAAGGTGATGCATCCATTTTTTTGTAGAACTGCAAAAGAATAGAAAGTAAAATGTAACCAATTAAAGTCGACAGTAAAGAAAGGTGGATTTTTCCTGAAATCTTCGATTCTATCCTTATATTTGTAATGTTTATCTGTAAAGAGTAAACACAGTTTGTTCTGTATTTTGTTATCCGCCAAATCCAAACAGTTTGTGATGTCTTATGGACATTTTAAGAGCACTATTTGGGCTAAAGTGTTTTTTCTTCCCCCTCTCCAGATAACATGCATGTTTATGAGAAATAACCAATTTTCTTTGACAACTTTGAAAATTCATCAACATATTGTAATCTGTCATTTTGGTTAATCTTGATCTGTTGGATTTTTCAGGTTCAGGACAGTCCACTGTCTTCTGTACCCTACAACAAGCTGGTGCCCGGTTGCTCTTAATAACAACCTTTCATGGAATCAACACGTCCTTCCGTAATGCAATTCCTACCATAGTGGGGAAAATCTCCTTGTTCTGTCTAACACAAAAGAAGATATTTTGAAAAATGTGACAAAAAGCAAACAGATCATTGACTAGCATTGTCATTCTTCCTACTATGGTGGTCAACGTTGGCCAAGAAACGTTTGGTTTCAAGCATTCTTTCAAGTACAAATACATTTATACACATTTGAAACACATCGGGGAGGAAATGATGGCAGAATTTTCATTCTTGGGTGAACTGTCCCTTTAACAGAAGAGCTGCCTCACAGAAGTACCAACTAAATGTCAACTTAAGAGCTCAACTTTTTCCTTTCTTGTGGCCCAAAGGAAAAGCCCTGCATTTGAACTTATCTGTTCATAATATCAGTTTATGTACTCTGCTGCAATGATCGCTGTGTCTGTGCTTTAAAGTCCTGCACAGTGGTGAAATTGTCCCGTTGGACGGCCTGGGGGAAACCTCAATTTTAACTGAGCCAGTATTGAATATTGGACCATATTTTCCTAGTATTTCAACCGTTTGACACTTTAAGTGTAACTTCTGTCTACACATTGCACATTATGAGGATTCGATTCCTAGATAGTTCTTACAGTTAGTTATTAAATATGTTGTGTATCACGTTGTGTAGCACAATATCTTTTTTAAACCAAACAGAAATATTATTGTGGTAAATTCCAGCGACAATCTTGTTTGCTTTTCAAATGTGAACAAATTAATGATTTTAGGTTTTTTACATTTAAGCAGCTGTTTTAGAGACATGTGACGTGAGAAAACAGTGACAATATTTAGGCACATTGTTTGGAGAAACAAAAATAAGGTGTTTGTTTAATGTTTCTTTTGTATAGATGTAAGTGAAATATGCTTGTTTTTTTATTTGAATAATCAACATTTCAAAACAGGGCCATCTCTTCATTAATATACTGTATTATTCCACTTGCACTGTACATTACTGTTGTAATATATTTATTGCCTGTCTACCATGCTAAGTCAACAATAGTCACTTATCAATGGTGTTTGTTAAATAAAGACTATTTTCTATTTAAATGTAATGATTTATTATTTCATAATATGCACGTGGGTCATTGACAAATACATTAAATGAGTCGTTGTGACAGCAAAAATGTAGAAAAGAATAACAATGAAGAAATATCACTTTATATTATACAATATTCATAATTAAAAATTGTATTTAAAATGTTGTAACACCACAGTGTATTGGGGGTGACATACACTCATCTGTGGGGAATGGGGATGACATAAACATGCACTGTCCCTTTAAGACAACACCCCATTTAAAACATCCTGCCAATCAATAGATCCATCAAACAGCCAATGAGATGGAAGCCATTGTGAAGATGGAAAATGTGGTAGGCCAAACTCTTTTATTCCCAGGTGCTGTATGAAATGGTTTTGTTGTGTCGTATTTGGACCGTTTTTGTGGCGGCTTGTTTTATTGTGAAGAGGAAAGATTTATTTGTTGGTCTGTGATTGTCTGTGTTTGCTGGAGCGGATTAACTTTTAATGGACTTCAATGGAGTTTTGAATGCGTATTGCAATTTCTACTTGGGATGACTGACGGACATTTGAAAAACAAATGTATTTTGTGCTTCTCTCTCTCGCTTTCTCTTTCTCTCTCACATATATACACATGTATAGGCCTATATATCTGTATACATATTTTATTCCCTGTTATTTTCATCCGTTTCTCCAGTCTTCATTTTTTGCAAATATAACCACTACGTTTATTTAAAATTTTGAGAAATATTGTTTGTAGTTTACAGAATGAAACAAAAATGAAGATGTTTACCTACACACAAGCCTACCAATAAATATATATTATAGTAATCATTTATTTGAAATTTTATTTTCCATTTTTTCCATTATAACTTTTGACAGCCTATTTTTTTAAAGAGACATGTGATAACATTCCTGGCATGCAGTCAATGATTTTCTGATATTTCGATCAAAAAAAAGAGTTTTTATTTAACTAGTTGGCATAATGAAAAATATTAAGTAGTGTTGCCATCGTTTTTATTTTTAATTCCTTTTTCCTCCGTACAATAAAAGTGTGCACATATGCTATTCTTTGCCTCTCTTACAGGGTTTTAGCTACTTTCATTCTTTCGGCCCCATAAGTCTGAATGTCCACCTGTGGCCAGACATTCAGCAGACCAAACACAGCAGAGATGATGATCTGCAAACTCATTTTCTGCCATCTGCTCACCGCCTGATCTGTGTGCCCCTAATACCAGCAGGAGACAAAACACAAACACGTATTTTCATCTTGTTTTTGGACACCAACAGTAACCTCTCATGGGCCAAATCTTTGTATGCGAAGTTTTGTTTACACAACCAAATGAAAGCCGAAAACTGTGAGTCACAGATGTGTAAAGAGGTTTTAGGCAAGTGATCCTAAACTTTTAAACGGTTGTGTATTTTGTATAATGGAAAACTTAAAAAACCCCAAATATGGATGATTTTGAAGTTAGATTTGTCACATTGCTTTGTGATATTCGTCTGTGTGAAATGTAAAGGAACTTGATCACATAATCCTAATATCATGGTTATGTTTGTTTCCATGTGGTAGTTTCAAAGCTTAAATAAATTGAACACACAGCAATATTGGAGATACCATTGGCATAATTTGAACCTACATTTTGAAATCTTTATTTTCTTTCTAAATCTTTTGAGGAGAGATGTTGAATTTCAGTGTCTGTTCTCCAGATAGCTGTGAATCTATAGACTTGAGCAAAGATCTCTATGTTCTCATGGTCTCACTTGTATTTTTCTTTACTGTCGGTGTGTTTGCACACTGTATTTTTAGAAAAGCCTGGTACCCTCATCGTAGGTGTATTGAAAGCACCTTAGCGATGACACGATTCACCCGGTCAAGCATCTCTCGGGACACGACAGACGCTCAAACCTGCATCCACGATCCCTTTACATACCCCCCTGTGAGAGAATCAATGGCCAAATCGATCCGATCTCAATGAAGACACGCGTAGATGGGTCACTAAACGTTTTTTTTACCATTTCTGATGTAGCCGGCATCAATTGATGATGATAATGGAGAGGGCAGTAAGTGGCGGTACAGAGAGGGGTCGAGTGGCTCTTATCCCGATAGACCGCTGAGGGTGAACACGTTCTCATCAGCACTCAGGAACACAGAAACAGGCCATGACATTTTGCCAGACCTTGTCTTGAGGGTACCAGATAACAATGGCAAGCAAAAAATTGTGAAACATCAAACGTTTTTGACCACTCACCACCATCAGAGGAATTTAGAGGAAGGTTTTATTGATGGGGGTTTTGAGTCTGTGTTAGTAAGTATGACTTGGGATGTATGTCTTGCATTGGTTTGGGTTTCGTAAATTAATATTACTAGGTGTCATCCATTAAAAAAAAGAGAGAGAAGTCTTTCATCCTTAACTCACCCTCATGACTTTTCAAACCGGTTTGACTTTCTTTCATCTGCAGAACACTCAAGAAGATATTTTGAGGAATGTTGGTCACCAAACAACACTGGACACAATTGACTTCCATTTATATGAACACAAAACCACTGAGACATTCCTCAAAATATCTTCTTTTGTGTTTCACAGAAGAAATAAACTTATACAGGTTTTGAACGACATGGGTGTGAATAAATCACACATTTTTTTATTTTGGGGCAAAACGTAACGTGGACCCACAACCAGATAATGGCTGACATCAAAATTCGACCTCCTGACTCTTGTGACAAGTGCAGCTCTGTCTGTAATCCTCCTTTGACATTTGTCAAAGAACAGCTCGATGAGGGACCTTAGGGAACCCAAAAGCTGACCATACTGACTCTTTGAACCCTACTAAAGGCTTCTTATGTTTCAACAGAGAACAAAATGGCTACTGTACCATTTGATAGCTCTCTACACGGATGGATGGAAAAACGCAAGACTGCCAGTCGCCCCTAATGTTACCCAGAGTACAGCACCTGAGTGATTTCAAAAGGAACGGCTGTTAGTGTCAAAGCAAAAAGTTTTCGAACCAATTCAAAGTCTTAATTCAATTCCTTAAATATTTTACGTTAAAGGTCCACTGTATGACATTTTGCGCCATCTAGGGGAGAAGTTGCGAATTGAGTGTCTGATATTTGACCTGTGTTTTGACTTCCATAACCTTTTATGTTTTACTTATAGTCAATGTTTTCTTGTACAGCTGCTTTGTAACAATGAAAATTGTAAAAAGCGCTATATAAATAAAGCTGACTTGACTTGTACAAACAACATGGCGAATTACATGAATGGGGACCTGCGGCGTATGTAGATAAAAATAGCTCATTCTTAGAAAATAAAAACATAAACCTTCATTATGTAAGGTCTTTATACATTTCTGAAGACATAGTAATGGATATCTATAGCATTTCTGTCAACAGATCTCCCAAAAATGACCCATTGGACCTTAAATGCACAAGACAAATTTTAAGATGATCTCCATGTATGCTGTTTTATGACTTTTTTAGCATCTCTGCAGATTCTGGATGGATAAAAAATTCAAGATAAATTATATTTTTGCAGTAATTGGGGGTTATTTATACATACATACTAACAGGTCGTCTATTATACTATTGCATATAGGATTTTATCCGTTTGGTAGCTGTTGACGTGTCAGAGGGTAAGTGAATATTGAGATGATAGAGTTGAGAAAAGATGGGTTAGTGTGGGAGGGACAAGATTTAGGTCCATTTCAGGAAAGAGAATTCCCAGACAGATGGTGATACAGTTGGGAGGGGATGTCCTATAATCATAAAACAACAGTGAGTCATAATGTGAAGCTTGCACTACCTCGGCTTACCACCCGAGTGCAGCACTTCATCAGCGAAACCGTATTGATATCAGTCAAATCTATGAATTTGTTAAAGGACAATCTATGTAGATGGATTCATTTTTCAGGGCGCGTAGCCTGGTTAAATTATACAGCGCTCTCATGAACAGATGCTGTGGTTCTTAAAGGGACAGTTTGAACAAAATGCAAAAAAGCGTTTCAGTCCTTATTATGCCTCGTGTCTTTTCACACCCACGTGACTTTTCCTCTGTACAATAGAAGATAATCCATCTCAACTCTTTGCTTCTCACTGATGGATTGTGATGCTTTAAGTGATGTGCTTACAGAACTGTCAGCATCATTTGGTTGAAATGTCAGGACACTGGTCTTTGCTTTCGGCCTTGTAAAAAAGGTGCCATCTTGATTCAAAGGTACATCCAGAGTCCCCAGTTAGCACACTGTAATTCCTCCAGTCGACAGTCTTTAACCCGGCACGCCAGCTGACATAAAACATCAATAAGAAATCTGATCCTGACACATTGGATCAACATCAGCACCTCATTCTCAGGTGTGACATCACCATACAGTATGTGACACATCAAATGCAGCTCTAGAAATATATGTCCTCGCCCTGACGAATGCACATGTTACAGTGTTTTATTTCACACCTAGAATCAGACATTTATAAGAAATAATATAGATGCGAGAATTGAATGCATAATAAAAACTTTTGTTGCATACAGTACTATAGAGACAGTTTTTGACAAGAATGGGCAATTAATCTTAATCGATTAACAATTATGAAGACAAAATAATCAAAGGTAAGACAATAATTGTATCGCATTCTGTTTTGCAAGGATTGTCTCATTTTATTGTATTTATTTAATATAATTTATTTAAATGTTTGCATATATTTTGTATTTGTTGTTAAGTTGAATACAGTGTTAAATCGACAAGTTAATTATTTAATAATTTTTCAATTCATTGACTTTGTACCCATTGTTGTCACAATTGATCAGCCATAGTACTGGTGATACTAACTGAAAAGGAAAACATGTTTTCACTTCTAAAAAACTGATAAGATAAATATTTTTATGGAATAATACCAAAAATATTCAAGATACCAGGAAAAGTCAGTTTTGATGATGTGTTTTGCTTTCATGAAAAGTCAGTTTTTAGACAGAAAGACACGTAAATATTCTTTAAAATAAAAAAATATTTTGATGAGTTAATTATAATATTTATTACTAGGTGAATCGCCTTATCCAAATTCTTCTCACGACCTCAGACAAAAGCAGGTTTAAGACCCGAGTTAAATAACGGCCTTCTTTGAATGAAGCTTGTAGATGCTGTACACCAGGAAAATTGATCAAATGTTTAACCCAAATGCCACATTTATGCTTTAGGTCTCCGAACTTCACCGCTCAGAATCTGGCTGAATTTCAAGCTTCTTCATTGCTATTCCAGATCTATCTTTTATCTCCCCCCTAGAATCCCCTAATTTCTCTTCCTCAAATGGTGCGAAGATTAATCACACTTGACATCTCATTTTCCGACATTTACTTTTCTCAGAATCTTCAGTTGAACGGTTATCTTAAGCAGTCCAAACACACTTTCCAAAATGCCAAACACAAGGTTTGATTTTGACTCAATACCCAGTTTAACTTGGTATAATAGATACTAAATTTTATAAGATCAAAATCAGATAGATAGATAGATAGATAGATACATAGATAGATAGATACATAGATATGTAGATACATACATTCTTCATTCATTGTGGCATGCGACTTGCCTTACATCACTGCTATGTTCGGTTACCATGGGAATTTGCAGGAGCACTAAAGTGAGAGAAGAACGAAAGCGAGAGAGAAAGATTGAGCGTGAGTGAGAAAGCGATCCTGCCTTTTGCTTTCTCCCGCATGCGAGTTTTCGACAGCCTCTCTAGTGCCTGGCAAATTAAAACATATTTCATCTGCCACAAAAATCCAAGTCAAGACCGTTTCCTGTATTTCACCCCTCTGACCGAGCCACACCACCAAAGTAAAAAGGCCATTGCCTTTAAGAGTTATTCACTAAACTTCCGCAGCTGACCTCAAGTTTTATTTCATGGTTTGTTGCCGAGTACAAGGTAGCGGCGTCTAGGCTCCACTTTTCGCCCATTGGTTTCAATCTGGAGGTTTTCTTTAGCCAATGTCACGGTCCAGTCCCCGCGAGCTGGTGTATGTGCTGACTGCTCCTCCTCCCTTGTTGCACTTAACCCGAACCAGTACAAATTTTCTCTCTGCAGGTCCGTGTCCGGCCCGGTTGTGGAGGATTAGCGGTTTGCCTTGAGGTATGGTGCTGAAGGGCAAGTTCTCAACTTCTCAAATATTTGGGACTGTCTTTAACTTTGGCACTTTTAAAATGTCAACATTTAAAGGTCAAGTGTGTAATGTCTTTGATCTATTGACAAAAATGGTATATAATATACATAGCTTCAGAGGAGTATAAAGACGTTATATAATGATGCGTCATGTTTTTATTATCTTGGAATGAGCTGTTTCTATATACATACGCAGCGGGCCCTCTTACGTGGAATGCCATGTTGATTCTACAGTAGCCGTAAACAGACAAACTCCTGTGTCAGCCACCGTAGTGCTTTGAAAGGGGGCAGTAGAGTGCGCCGTTGGTTGCCGTTCGCAACCTCACTGCTAGATGCTGCTTTATTTCGTAAACTGGACTTTTAAAGTCGTAACCCATTTTTTAAGGCTTTCGAAGTTCTGCTCTGGCAGCTCAAACCTTGCAATTTTCACTGTAATCCCCAGAAGTGGTGATTCATGAGTGACTACTATTGTGCCCTTAAGCAGTATCTAGGTGATACCCCAGGTGTGTTTGTCCCTATATTAGAAGTGTAGACTGTAAAGCAGAACCGTCCTGTAAGCTGTTTCAGATAAGAATTTGTCTGCTTGAGAAGAAAATGTCTTGAAGGTCAGTCAATTTATTTTATTTTTCTTTATATTATTCCACTCCAGGCCAATGCCCATCTTCAGCAAAGTGAGTTCATACTTTCATGATGGGTCCAGATAGGGTGTTGTCTTTTCTGTGAGTCTAGCAATTATTTAGTGGCTACTACAAATTAAACCGCATTGCCATTGGTCCCCTGATTACATGTTGACTCCCCCTATTATTCAAGTGCATTGTCATTGATTTTCTGACAGCTAGGGAGGACGGGCTGTATTTTCTCATTGGCTCTATCCTAAATGGTGTACTTTGCCTTTATATCAGTCTACTACCAGCCGTAACATGATCATGCTGAGATCCGAATTTGGTTAAAGAGCAATGGGATGTCCAGTTTGCTAGAACAATATTTGTATTTACATGCATGTGTGTTTCTTTGCAGTGGCCCATTTGGCAAACCTGGGTCTCATCTGGCATATTCCCTAGCTCTAAAGATTACAACGGGCCTGTGGCAATCCATCACCTGTAGACAAGACCTTCTCTCAAAGTTGGAGGATATGTAACGGAAAATTAACAAATGAGAACGAGGATTTGGCATTGAGGGGCGTCCATAAGAGGAATCAAATTCTTCCCCTCGTTTTCTAATAGAAAACAGGTCTTTTGAAATACTGGCACAAAAATGACACGGCTGTAATGATGGTGATAATAGTGAGGCAGGGATAATTGAGGAGAGCCACTCGCTGGATAGATATTGACCACATTAGTGCTTGCAGTTGGAGATGAGCTTTAATTAGATGCAATTAATCCCCATTTGGTCTCTGAGGAGGAAGCAAATAGCATTTTCCAGAGCGTAACCCCTTACCTGTTCATGGCTCAGTGGTTGAAAGACACTGTTTAGTGGTTTGTCCTGTGGCGCAGACCGAATGTGAAGTGGAAAAATTAATGAGAATTGTCTGCATATTTCCACAAAATGTAATTTAGGAAAATTGTTTTTGTCTCAAAGACAACATTGCATTTATAATTATTGCTCAACCAAATCTCCCATGAGAACAAGCTACAAATGTTCTTTCTCACAAGGAAGCTTGATTAGCTTCCCAGGTAGAAAAATTGCACTACGTTTATAAAACACCCTAATGTACTTAGTGCTCTATTTTCACAATCTAATTTTGTACCTGACATACAAAAAATAGTTTTAGTACATAAAATAAACAAAGAATTTGAGTATTAACCCAGCAATGGGTCAAAAATTTACAATCTCAACAGTTGGGTTATAAACTTACCCCTGTTGAGTTGTTTTAAAACAATTGAAGGGTTAAGTATAAAGATTTCCTGGGTTAATTTAATAAATTTTTGACCCAACAATGTGTATATAGGGCTAAATAAACAGTGAGTGTCATGTCCATTTCAGTCTAAAACAAGTACAGACATCTAATTTCTGTATTTCTCCACTACTTGGCCTTTTCATCTTGCCTTTTTGCCTATTCTAATTGGTAAAAAAAGGAAGATCTTGTCTGCAAATATGCAAATTGCTTCAGCGCAAATATCTCGACAGACACAAGTGTGTACGTTGGTGTGGCCGCACACATCCATTCATTTGCTGCTTGTAACTAAGTGGCATCCATAAAGTGTCATTCTTCCCTTGTGCCTGACGCCTCAACGGCTGTCATTTTCTCCTAAGTCATGTCACTCTATTAGCGGCGTGTAAAATATGAAACCTGTCTTGTCTCCGACTGCCCTGACTGTCCTCGCTGCTTCATAAACACGACGTGGTCCTTTATGCAAACGAATATTTAAATGGTAAACAGATGACAATCAGCATGGAGTCTGACTTTAGACCTCCTTTATGTGGGCTGGTTTTATGGCTGTAAGCATAGTGAGAGAGCGAGTGAGAGAGAGAAACTAAAATAAAGTGTTCAATACATATTGTATCTCTCTCTCTTACTCTGTATGTAAATGAGGACATTTAAAATGGGAGATTGTTTTTGCAAATGTTGTATTGCTTCAGTGTCATGTTTGGAATTTATTATTTTAAGTTATATTATTGTTTGTGTACACAAATGGTGATATGTGCGTCTAGTGGGGAATACTGGTTGGTCCCATCAGTTTATATATTTTAGTATGTATATATTATGCTGTATTTTTAGCTCGTGCCAGGAAAAGAAAATCCATTCGCTACATTAATCTAACATTTCCTCACAGTTGACACTTAATTTATCACTTACAGCATTGCAGGACAACATGACCATGTCAACAAAGGTCACTAAAACCCTTAAAGGCTCTTCCTCCCATCCCATGAGAAAGTGCTGTTTAAGAGGGTGACGGGTCGAAGATTCATTGTAGGAAGTGCAGTGGGACGACATCCATGCGTTGTATCAATGACCAGCCATGCATCTTAGGATAATCAAGTTCGAACGGTGGCCTGACGGAGGGATAAAAATAGATCCTAAGCCATTACCTCGTGCACTAATAGCGCGATCGCAGCCAATACGTTGAACCCCCGGGGAATGCAAAACGAAGACCAGCGGTTTATTAACAAAAACAATTACAAAGAAACGGAAATGTCTGATATTCTAAATTTAGACCGTTGTTGCTATGGTGTATCAATTACATAAGACAAAGGTAAATGTAAGCATGAAACTGATGATAGTCTTTACAAAGTGGTTTGTTAAGGAGAATCCAAGACTGGCTAAATATCTCTCGTAAGCTTGAACCAGAGGATCCCATTCGGGTTTATGACTAGGGAAGGCAGACATGTTTTTTGATTTGTTAAATAGCGTTGTGTGTTTTGTAGTGTATTCCCAAACAAACCCGATCCAAGTGCCTTGTTTACTTTTAGAAAGACAGAAGAGATCAGCAGATCCTGGAGAAGTTGGAAAAACAATAATAATCCAAAACAAGCAAAGATTTCAATAAACTCAACATCGGAGCACCAGAATGCATGGTTGGGTGGTTCTGTTTGCACAGCATTGGCAATCTAATAAGATACGACTTGTCATACGTGATGGGCTGTATGTGCTGTCAGTAATGTTCCTATCGAGAAGCAACAACTTTGTTTCATCAACAAGTTGCTTGTTGCATGCAGGTGGTGGCATTTAGACAAATGACTACTGAGCCGCGGGGTAAGGAGCGTCTCGGTCAAACCCGGATCGACTTGAGGTCGATATCGTGAAGTGTATGGATGGGACTCTCTTTCCTGGATCCTTTCCGTCTCAAAGTGCGGGCTATTTGTCTTACAGGTGCGATCATTTGTCTGTGTTTGGCCTCATTGTGCTGAGCAGGGTAGTGAAGCAAGAATTGGGAAGATTGTTGCTGAGATTAACCAGTAAAGCAAGAAACCAATAGCAGGGCAGATAGGAGTCTTTAGGACTCAATGAGTGTGGCTGTGAATGCAAATGTGCATACAGTGGACTCCACTATTATTGACACCCTTGATACATATTAGAAAGAAGGCTGTAAATGTAAATCTGCATTGTTTCTCCTTTTGATCTTTTATTTTAAAAAATCTACAATATTCCAACATTTTATTAAATTAAAACAATATGAAGTGGATTGAATATAACATTATGAAAGTGAAATACTTCACCTTACTGGTTTAGATGTAGGGCCTACTATAAACCTCAAAGGGCTGTGTAAGACCACAACAGTTTGCATTTCCATTAGGAGACAGAAAGCAACAGTCTCAAGCGGTCTAGAAGATCTTATGCAGATAGCATGGTGTTCGCCATTGTTTACTGCGTATCTTGCGGGTTGGGTAAAATATTAACATTTTCTGGATTCATTTAACCCAGTGGTTGGGTTTGTCCCATTTTGACCAAACATGGGTTGAAAAAGTAGAGTTTACTAATCTGCAACCATAAAACACAAAAGATGCCTGAAGCCAAGCTTAATAAACGAGAAAGTATTTTATGTATTTTAGACACAAAAAGTAGAAAAATTTCCAATTTGATCTGAACTTTATGAAACATTAGCTATAGAAATCCATCTATCCAGATATGTCAAAGCTTCCCTGCTATCCGAGAGGTTGTAACTGTGTGTGTCTGTGTGTTGGTCCTCTCCCAAAAACTATTGTATTTTCAGAAATGACAGAATCGATGAACACTCTATGCATGTTCATACAAAACCTCGTTGTGTGTGAGAAATAAAGGCCCATTCACGCAATGCATAACAATGACGATAACTACATAATGGTCCAAAATACAACATTATGTCTATTTTAAGCTCATGCACTGTAGTTTAGCAGTTGTTTAAAGTTGTATTGGTTGTATAGGCTGAGAAAGAATAGCTCTAAACCCAATGATATTGTTCTATTGTATTGTTATTGTAACAAGAAGGACGCATGAATGTATAGTTTTATCCTAATATATAAAAATAAAATCGTCCACATTAAGGGCGTTGCATTTTTTTTAAATCGCCCAGGGAGACCATACCAAAACTAACAATAATAATAACAAATTTTATATTCAATACTATGGGACTATGTCTCCCGGCTGGCCTGGGAACGCCTCGGTGTCCCCCCGGAAGAGCTGGAGGAAGTGTCTAGGGTGAGGGATGTCTGGGCATCTCTGCTTAGACTGCTGCCCCCGCAACCCCGCCCCGGATAAGCGGTAGAAAATGGATGGATGGATATTCAATACTGTAATACCAAAAATTTAAGTTTGGGTGTGGACGTCCCTTTAAAATTTAGCATGGTTTTTTAAATGTATGGTCCTCCATATTGGGCCTTTACAAAGGTTTAAACGGCTAAAGCAGTGTGAGGATTTCCTGAATAGAAACTACTACAAATAGTAAAGACTGCGCTGTCCTTGGGCATATTTCATTCATAATTCATTCTTGCCAGTGGTTACAATGAGAACAGAGACGTATTTGAAAGATAACTGACTTACTGCCGGAAAGAGCATCACCGCCACACCGTTTTACTTCAGAACGCTCCTGCGTCATCTCACAACTAGCTCTAACATCTCGAACGGGTCACGAGAACGCAAGCCCGAGTTTGGGAATGCACCCTTACCTTCCATTCAGCTCAATTCGGACATGTACAAAGTTCTCCGTACTGATGGGTTAACAGTCATTCACGTGAAAGATTGATTTAAACGCGGGAAGCTCGCGCTCTGAGTGCCTCGCTGTGACGTCAAAGGCGCCAACCCGCGGTGTGGACGCGCGCTCGCTCGTGCCACGGAGAGACGCGCGCTGACAGAAGCGCGGTACGTGCTTTGAGTCCCAAACAGATGTGCGCCAGTGGAAAAGGGAGACGCCAGAACACGTTATTAAAAAGTGCTGAAATGTATTTAAATATTATGCGTGAGGCGAGACAAGCGGGATAGTGAAACGCGTCTCGCGGATCTCCAGCCACCATTGCACGTCAGTCGAGAAACGATATTAACTTCAGCAATCGCCCTTGCATGTAATTGCATTACGTTTAAATGCTTTTTGAGAATAATATAAAAATGCACCAGTGCCGTTACAGTCCGCAACTGTGAAGCAGCCCCATGCAGTGGTTCTCTCTCTCTCTCTCTCTCTCTCTCTCTCTCTCTCTCTCTCTCTTGCTCGCGCTCACTCTGTCAGCTCAGTCCGTCTCTCCGTCGGTCTTAGTACTCAGCGCTTGGCAAGGGATAATAAACCGCTTTTCCGCAGCAATACGTGGTCCAAAGAGAAGCCTTCAACAGAGGTATGGATGTACTCTTTCAATTCAATCGCTAGATCAATCTTTTTGTATAAATCGTTTAATCATCTTCATTGAGAAGTGATTCATTTGGAAAGCCACCTGCATGCTGATCGGCGTGCGCAGAGGTTTCACGAGCTGTTGTATTTTGTCCAAGAGAACATTTTGCCCGGCTATTTTTGACACCGTCCGGTTGTGATGAGATTTATAATATTTCCGAGCCAGAACGCGGAAAGGATCACGTACAGGGCCACGCGTGCTTGTGTGACTTGAAAAAGCACATATATCAATCCAGGTCTTAGATGTTTTCTGTGTTTGGCTTTCTTCGCGACTTTAGGAGCCAAAGAAGATGCTCGATTCATAATATGTATAATAGAAGAACTATGGAGTTGCATGGAAATTGAATTTTGGCAGCATTCACATCAGGAGTCTCTCGTGATTTTGCCATTTTTGAGCAATTGTTGCAGCCCCTGTGATCTTTATTTCTTTAGAAATATGAAATGTGCCGGACATAAATGAGAGGGAATAAAGAGCGAGGGTGGGAGGGGAGTGGGGGTGCTGGGAAAGATACGGGACGGGGGACAGCGGTGAGCTCCATCATTTGATTTATAACCTCGCAAATACGCAGCGGCTGTCTAAGCCTGGGGTCCCCGCTTTGACTCGCTGTCATTTTAACATCAGATGCAGTTTATGTCGAAATACAGACAAAAAGACAAACTAGCTTCATGTGCAAAGGAGTGAGAAAGCTCTTTACCGCACTACAACCACACCTGTTTTAGTACAACATCGACTAGCTTGGACTTGTACACATCTAATGAGTTTACGTCTTTGCTTTTTAGATTTGTGTCCATATGCTGTACAGTATATACTAGTTTACTCCTAAAAGTTGAAAAAATAAACTGTGCATATAATATTTGCATATGTGCGAAACGTACAAAACAGTGTTTGAAGAGTTTGGTTCCCCAATGAGAACTCTTTTTCAAAAATCTAGTGTTAATCGACTTATTGTATTAGTTAGATGTATTTTTTTGTTATTATGTCTTATATAAAACAAACCAGTTTGATTGATGTTAATTGGAATTCACAATAAAGAAACATGATTTTAGAATTTTTTAAAAACTGAATTATCTCATTTTGGAACCAAAACATTCCATTTTGAGAAATCTTGATGTCCCCTCCCTTTAATGTTGAATGCCATCTGCATATGACTTGTAATAGCAAGTAGCGAAACATCTTAGATTATGTAACGCATCTTTAAAGTTAGCAACATCTTTTGGCAACGAGCCATTTTGCAATTTCACATCAAATTCGCAGGGTACCATATTAATCTCATCTTGTTGCAAAATTCCGTTCTGTGTCGCGAAAAGTGCTGCACTTCCATATCTTACATAAACGTGACATTGTGATGTCATAACATTACGGCAATGTTTTCCCACCAAACCGAATTTAGGATTTTAGTTTTTATGTCTTGTCACTTTTCGTCACAAATTCTAAGGAACAAGTTGTTAAATTTTGATAAATGATGACGATTACAAAAACAAAAAATGTTTGTCTTCGTGGATGAATCATGCTCAACATAACCAAGATGTGGTATTTAGAAAGCAAAAGGGGTTCGTTTTGATTTTTTGTTGACTTTAGATCTGTAATGAGGGTTTGGATAAGACTCTTGGGTCAAACCACAGCGGATAAATCTGGAAATGATGAATTCACCCCTCACTGCCAAAGCCTATTTTTCCCATATGGCAACGCTGAGTGTGTGACTTCATTATTTCCAGGCCGGTTTGTGAGTTTGATTTATCTGCAGCCTTTTTTAGTCGTATCTACAGGTGCTAGGAGTGAGTCACGCGTTTGCTTGTTTAAAGGTGCGAGCCGTTGTGTTTAAATTAAATGGGAACTCTCGTCCACCCAAGCATGTTTGCCTGCGGGGCTCTTTCTCTATTTTACTGAACGCACACAATTCGATATCAGCCGCTGTAGGCACATGGTAGACTGGCCAATGGTTTTATATCTAGACTGAATCTTGGAGAGAGACATGTACAAAGCATAAAAGACAAGTGACATACAGGGAGATGCAGGAAGCGCACACCCTCTTTGACCCAAGCGTGTCCACCAATAAAGAGAGGGTGACCCTTTCTAACACGTAATACAATCAATACATCCTCTTGAATACTAATGCTGGATTAGTAACCCTGCATATCAATAACCGTATTTCCAAGCTATTACATCACTATTCAGATTACAAAATGTTCTCATCTTTATCTGCAATTGAGTTCCTGAGTTGGCTATATTTGATTATTTTTAAAGTCGGGGGAAATATCTTCTTTTAAAGTTAGGTGAGCGAAGGCATTTGATGGATTTTAATCAAAATATTTTCAAAGGTGTCTTCGAAGATCTTTAGGCCAGTTGGGATTTTTTAGTTCTGAGTAGAGACACTCAGCTTGGAGAGGCAAGTTGAAGCTGATTTATGTGCGTGTGTTCGCCTGTGGTCTTGTATCTACGCATGTGCTCAGCATTGAAGCAGTCAGGTGTGATTGAGTGCTGAGGGTGGTTGGCACAGCTGTACAGATACACACACTCGCTCTTGGGTGCCTGTATATCTGGGACTAGATCTATCCCAGTGCTTTTCCATTCTTCCGTTACCGAAAGATGGTAATTAAAAAAGTAATAATTGTCAAAGATTGCTAACAGCTTTGTTTTCTCTGTTGTATTGTGTGTCGTGTATGCCAGAGATGAGATCATCCTTTTTCAATATTTATTTATTTTGAAAGATCTCCAGCGTTTAGTCAGCTGCCTGTGGGAAAAAATACTTTTTATTGTAATATCTGGATATTTTGTGGCTGTGTTTGAAAAGCTTAATCTGGGCAGTCAAAGGCAGATGGCCATTTACTGCTGTTTCATGGGTTTTCATAATGATGTTGTATATATAACTATGTTAATATAAACCAGCACCATACCAGCGTATTTTTTTTCCTGTAATTTAAAGAAACAGTATGGTACATTGACATCTAGCGGTTGAGCTTGGTATCGCAGTCTAAATAAAAAATATTGGAGAGACAAGTTTAGCAAAGTAGTGGTTCTTCTCGGTTTCTTTTGATTGTTATCAGAAATAATCTACAGTTACTAATGTGAATGTACATCGAAAGTTAAATTAATCCCACAAATTGCACATTAATGTTTGTTTATCTTGTCACTTTGAAGCCGTCTATAAATCTGTAAAGAACACTTCCCGGTTATTTACATACCCATCTATAAACCTGATGAGGGCTACTACTTATATGGACCTTTAAAACTATGTTCAGCTAAGGGCGTTCCCTGGCATCACTCAGGCTTGCAAACGGCGGTTTAAATAGATTAGTTGCTGTCCAAAAAATCCTGCTAGAAACCCCTGGGAGACCCCGCTGCCTGGATGTTTTTTGCCTGTTGGCACGCTTCAATATTCAATGACTATTAGGCTAACAGCATACAGTAAGATACCAACTAAGGACATGAAATAAATCTGAAAGAGTTCTATCAGTACAAGAATCCGATGGTTAAAAGGTCTTGCGCTTTCATTTTCTTTGTCTGACTAACTTTAATGAGTAGCAATTTGCCGTTCGAGTGAATGAACGTAACGTGTCTGTCACTAAAATAAAAAAAGATGGTTCAGGTGTCTTCGAAAAATAAAACAGATTTTGTAGTGCGACTTCTTAAAGGAATCGGAAACTAAGGCGACACGTCCCTCACAGTTAAACAGCCACAGTGAAACATTTAACACTTCAGAAGTGTTTCCTACCTATTTTAAGTAGACCGCTCCGGGCAAGGAGGTTTTTCTCGACTCATGTTCACACACACTTTAATCTCCGAGCTACTCTGTCGAATTTCGAACTTCTGTCTTCTTCTGTTCCCGCTCCCCTGCATCCATTTTTCCAAATTAAAATTTTCTTCTGAAAAATGTAAACAGTGTTGTAAATATCCAGGGGTGGAAAGGTTTGGGACGAGGGGAAGCGCTCCGATCAATGCATGGTTTTTACATCATCCCGGTGGGGACCTTCTGCCAAACCTTCTTGCATTTCAAGTACATAATTTGCCATTGATTCATTTAAAATTTTCAGGGAGCGTCTAGTAAAAATGTCAATTTTGCTGACCATGCAGTGAATTGTTAAGTTTGAACATAACAGAAGCGATGGTTCACCCAAAAATTCAAATGTATTTTATCATTTGCTCGCCCTCTTGTCATTTCAAACCTGTATATCTTTCTTTCTTCTGCAGAACATAAAAGAAGATAAATGCAATGTATAGCACATCTGCTATACTCCGTGTATGAGCCATATTGCGTTTTAACGGAGCCCCTCCAACTATAGCAATAACTGCGTGCATGCATGTCCACCCTCCAAGATATGTGATGTGATATACCCACATCGGGGTTTCGGGAGGTTTTTAATTAAGCTAATTTTCCTAATTATTCTTTAGAGGGCAGAACGCCCCTCTACATTAATTCCTCACCCCCCTCATTAATCACATCTATATGAGTCGAGATGTGACCCGTGCGTGTCCGATGTATTTATTTAGGCCATTTAAAGCATCTTCCCGTTGCCGCTTCCCCGGTTGTGATGTTAATGATGTTTGAGATGCGTGTTAATTAGCTCTTGAGGTTAGCTCATGGGCGGGCGGAGTCGCTTTCATCATGTGTCGTAATTGGTTGAGTGATGAAGGGAAGATAATTGTGGGCTTTGTGCATAGGAATTTCGTGAAGATGATGGGCCGCGTTTCCATTGCCTGCTAAATGCGTTGTTTAAAAGTAATTTAAGGGAACTTTCAACTTCCTAAATTTTGTCGTTATTTACATGCCATGTTGTCATTTCAAACCTGTATGACTTTCTTTCTCTGCAGAACACAAAAGATAAAACCGTTGGTCCCCATTGACTTGCCTTGGAGGTCAATGGGGACCAACAGTTTTTGTAAACAATATTCTCAAAGCATCTTCTGTATTCTGCAGAAGAAAGCAAGTCATACAGGTTTGAAATGACATGAGGGTGAGTAAATGAGGACAGAATTTTCATTTTGAAGGTGCACCATTTCTTTAATATTTACAAAACCGATGTCCCAAAAGTTGAATTGATATCCACGGTTAGTCAGCGGGTGCGGACTTCATAGTTGTTTACATGCCATTTAAATGCATCATATCTCCATGTCTCGTTCACCGTCCACTCCACTAAACCTGTCATCACCGGTCACTTATGCCTGCCAAGACTCTTTCTCCGTGCCCCCTCACCTGTCAATCACATGTGTCTGCAGGGGGCGAGCCATCTCTGCCAAGGCTGATCGGAGGATCTGTCTGTCCAGAGATGTTGCCATGGAGACCACCTAGCTATTGTTGCTTTTAATACATTTTTGACGTAAGTTTTAAAGATCACTAGAAAAGAAAAATACATTTTCAATATGCCATGACGTAGTAGCTGTCATTAAATTAGTGTCGGTAGCGGTGACACTTGGCAATGGTTTCCATGGTTCCAATACTTGCCGCTTTCACATGAAACGTGTTTGCGTGTTGCCAGCATGAGCCTGTTTGTCATTTTGAAAGGATTTTAGTTAACAGTGGGCAACACCTTCGCTTTTTCATTTCATCACTTGTTCTATTTATCGTCTGCTGTCAAGCCTTTATTGGCAGACGTTCACCACCTGTAAAGTATTTGTGTGTGTTTGTTAGCACATCTATAAGCTAAAGCAACATAGATAACAATATTCTTCTGCAAAACACATTAGAAGATATGTCGAAAAATATTGGTAACCAAACAACATTGGACCCCATTGACTTCCATTGTATTAGTTGTACGAATGAAATAGTTTTACGCTCATTATTTTAAACAGTATAAATCATAATCTTTACTTATTTCACAAATCCAAGTGTCCCTTCAGAAAAAGGATTTCTTTGTGGACTCGCCAAGAGGCGAGACGCGGCACAGTCTGCTGTCAGCCGAAACCTCTGGGGAGGCAAACTATTATTTTATTCTGTCGGCACGTCGCTGACACTCACTCTCGGCACGTCTAGAGGTTTCGGGCGAGGCAGATGGTCCCCCGGTACGAGAACGAGAGTGGGCGGCGTGGGAGGGAGGAGGTGTGGATTATTTCGTCCAGAGAGAGAGAGACTACGGAGATAAAGGGTCTCGGTACTTTTCAAACACTCTCTGAAATCGAGTCTCCACCTATGGCCTTTGAACCCCTGATTTAAATTTAAAAGGTTTCCCGTTAGTTGAAATGATCTCCGACGGTGTTGCAATCCAGGATTTAAAATAAAATATTGATATGCCATGGCGTAGTGTCATAACTTTAAACGTCTCTTCTGCGGCTTTACATCTCCTTGCTCTGGCAATCCTCCTTGACCTGTTCCTTACTCCTCTCTCTCCTTCTCTTTCACCGTATTCATACATCTACATTATAGAACAAGTGTATGATTAAATGTGGTGACCAAGATTGAACAATCCGCTTGCCTTACGGTGGCTTGCGTATCGTTACGCTTGCAGTACATGTCTAGCAAGTGCAGGTTCTTTCTCACCGTATTTTCTGCGTTTATTTGAGTTTGTTTGTATGCGTGTGTATGTATTTATGTGCTGGTAAATTAGATTGATGCTTTGAATCGAGGATGTTTAATTAAAGCTGAAGGTCATGTTTGAGATCAAAAGCATCTCTGTGTATCCCCATGGTGACACTTTCTTGTTAAATCTCAGTACTTATTTCATTCTTATGGAATTACTGCACTAAAGAGATAATTCATTAAACCTGTATGACTTTCTGTGTTCTGCAGAACGTTGGGAACCAGACAACATTGGACCCCATTGACTTCCATTGTATGAACACAAAACCACTGGGACATTTCGTCAAAATATCTTCTTTTGTTTTTCGACAGAGTCATGTGCAAGTTTTGTGTAAATATAATGAAGTTTTTGGGTGAATTTAGACATTGAGTAGCCTCTAACATAAAAAACTAAATACTAAACCAAATAAAACATTCAAAAGAAAAGTTGATTTGGAGGTAATTTCATAATTTGAAGATACATAAAAAAGGTTGGAACAGTGTGCACTGATAACACTAAAACCTAAAATCATGTGGTAAGAACGTAATAATTTCATGAATATAATAATTTGTTGCTTGGTGTGCAAACACAACTTACACTAATTAAAGTAACGTTTTTATTTTGAGGAAATACCATCTTAGATGTTTGCATAACCCTTGAAATTTTAGTACATTTTGTCTGGGAGATGAAGCGGGTGTAAATGCCCTCGACACATTTGCAAATGAGTCTGTGACTAAAATGGCCGAAGGTTACTTGTCTAAAGTTCAAACGTGCAGGGTTTAAATTTTACAACTGCTGGTATAATAAGATCGAGCGATATAAGTGCATGCTTTGCCGTAATACAAATTTAACTTTGATAGTTGATTTTTGTAGTGTGTGTAATTTATTCACTAGTGTCGGATATGTTGTGATTTTGCAGAATTTATTTTCTTGCATTCTAGGACATCATGATATCAAAGTTTTGTGATGTTTGGTATATGTTTAAACTCCCTATAATCTAGATTCAGATAGATTTTCTGAATTCACTATTTATAGGTATGTGTTTATGTTAAATTATATTTTTTGTTCATTCTGTGAACTACTAACAATATTTCTACCAAAATTCTGTTTTTATTTGCATTTATTTGCAGAAAATGAAAAGTGGAGAAACGGGTCAAATAACAGAAAAGGTGTTCTGGATTTTTTCAGACCTCAGATACGGCAAAGAACACAATTTCATATTCACTTTTAAGCAATACAACGGTAATATTTCTACATATATTTAGGAAAAGTTAAAAAGATATATTATGTTATCTTGTGTTAACTGGACTTTTATCACACTTTCCATGTCTCTTGTCATGCTGTCAGTCTTCCACATTGCTGTTGGATGACTTTGTCACTCCTGAGGTTTCATTTAATTGAAATTCAACAGACGCTGGACTGGAATGGCCACAATGCAGATTTAAAAACAAAATGTGTGTGTGTCTGGGTGTAATTTAGTTGTCATTGCAAAACCTTTTGTATACTTGAGGGCTTATGTTTTGACAGTAGTGTCACACAAATACACACACACACTGATAGGGTGTCAACATCCCCATCAATGTCGACAATTGAATTAATGAATGCAAACTCTAGCCTGATCTGACCGCAGAAGCTCTTGCCTTCGCACACTGCATACTAAGAGGTTCTCTGGCATACCGCACACACACTTCGGCCTGTTTACTATGGAAGGCACGCAGCGGCAGGCTGATCCCTGTGTGTGTGTGTTTGGCTGCGTGTGTGCTTACAGAGCGTTCGTGAACGTGTGTGTCCGTGGGAGTAAGGTCCAGCCCCAGCATAGGCTGACTCATAGCAATTAGGGAGAAGTCTAAGGCCAGCCACATAGTCCCATCTAATCTTCAGGCATTCTGACAGCATGTGTGTGTGTGCTCTTATATTTTGCCTTCATCCCTCTAATTATCTTTGTTCTGGGCTTAAGAAGCCATAAAATGTTCTTTGGTCTCACGATCTTTAGACTTCCTGTGACCTCACTTCCTGCGGCCACCACTGCTAGCAGATGTTGATGAGTTGATTGGCTTACTTCTTATCGCTCATCTACACAGCTACACAATCATGTCCTCCATTTCCTGTGACCTCACTTCCTGCACAGTTAGCCGATCAATCATCTTCCATTGCTCGAAGCCTTTACATGTCTCTCATTAACTTTCAGCGCACACATGTTGAGAGGTAATTTCATGACAGCATACCGCAATCTCCCCTCAGCCCGCAGGCAATGCACGTGCCATTAATTACAAATGTGCTAATGTCTAGTCTCAAGAAAAAGCACTATGACTCTTATTTTCATTTTTATAAATTCAGCCCACCCAACAAAGAGGCATGTCATCTACCATTATCTAGTTTTATCGCAGTCTCTGTGTTTCATGGTTTACGCATGCCGAACATGTTCAGCAGCACACCGAGTCCTCCAGGGTTGTCTGCCACAGTGTTGTATGTGATCGTGTTTTTATCCGGTTTGCCGGTTGCTGAGTTTGTATTAAACGAACCTCTTAGTAAGCTAGTAGAGTTACTGATAACTTCATTCAGACACCTTTACAGTCTTTTTCTGTTTAATAAGAGCTTTGTAGATCTCTGATTTGCCAGTTCAATGCCAAAGACTTTATAAAGGCATTCTGATCAGGAGAGGCTAAAGGTTTTTTATATTGAAGGTGTTAGATAGAAAGCTGAAGATCCAGAGATGCTTGAATGACCTATGTGGTTTTTCAGTTGACTGTATATGTTATTCTCTTTTAACATAAATGGTTACATAAAAAAGTGTATGAATCCTAATCTGTTGGACTCAAGTGTTTAACCAATGGAATAATTTTGTGGTGGTGTTTTGTGCTTTTTACAATTTGACATCCCCAGGTCACATTATGAAAATGAATACCCTGAATATTCCTCAGTGTTTCATTAATGTTTCATAGAACACAGGTTTTAAAGGTTTACGAGGGCAAGTAAATTATGATTTTCATTTTAGTGGGAACTATTGCTTTTTTGTACAGGTTGTACAGGTCATTTTAAATCTTTTCGGAAAGAGCTCCAAATTAATGTGAAATTCTCCTTTTCTCCCCTTCATTTTATTTTTCTGTTTGAAGTCGCCGTTATTTGGGTTCTTCAAAGCCCGTCTTTAAAACATTGAAAAGTCATAAAATTGATCACCGTGAAAACAAGGTCATTTCAAATGGCTACGTTAATGCCCATCAGTTCTGGGTCTTAGTGTGAGATCTGTCCGTGGTGCTGAAATCAACATCTCGCCCCCTTTGACTGAAGTATTGGCGCTCTCCAGGGTGCTGAAATGCTTCAAAGATTTCTGTGGCATTGAACCAAATCGTGATCGCGTGGGTGACCATCCCCTGTGATCAAGATTACTTCACGTTCATAGTGTACGTGTGTGAGTTGGCATATGTGACTTTACCCCACTGTGGTGATGTACAGATCAAGGCTCTGTGAATTCATATGCACGTCGGTGTGGGTGGACACTCACGGACGGATGTGGACGTCGCGTTTGCGCCGTGTGTGGGTAGGGAATCAACCGTAATTGGCTGCTTTCTCCAAACCATATGGTCCAATTAGAAGCTGTGATTTCCATCATGCTGCGTGCATGGAAAGCGTCCAAAGGGCCACCTGCCCAAAACGCCAACGTTCAAGCCTAAATCAAAGGTGAGATTGGATTCATGATGTAATTTAGGACATTTTAAATTTTTTATGTAAAACTGTTTTGCCTTCGAAACCTTGCAATTTGGAAAGATTTACAGTATTCAAATACACCCTTGATAGGCTGATGCATGATGTACCTACTGAATCTACGACCATCAACTACAACAAGCAGTTCAAGAAGGCAAAGATAAAGCAGAGCAGCTTTTATATAGACTCGACAATGCTCGCTGACTTAACTTTGCCATTGTCATTTTTTATGGCTGTAATTGTCTTCGCCTCAGGTTTCCAGGCACCCCGTTCCCTTTCCCGGATTCCTCTCGCAATTTAGTTTGTTCCCAAGTGCCTCTTCATAGTGTAACCACATCTGGAGCCTCTGACCCAACTGAAAGTTTCTCTCCATGGTGATAATGACTCCCCTGCCCTTTTCCTGCCTTTTGATCCATGTCAGCCTGGGCTGGGCTTTCACGCTTTAGGTTAAGGCGTAGACTGTGACATTTAAAAGAGTACACGTTCAGAAAAGCGCCCGGTACCTTCATTAATGTCGCATGTTGAGTTTGGTAACATCCGCCTGGCTCAATCTTAACAATGACGGTGCTTTTGAACTGCAAAATTGCATGAGACTTTTTGAAGACTCTTGACTTTGAGACTACTCAAGATAAAGCACTTGATGTGATTTATAAAAGAGTTCTTTTGAAGGTTGTGTTCCTGATGAAGTTTGCTGTGTTTCTAACAATAGATCAGATTGTGTTGCTTTTTTTAACTACTGACGTCAAATCTTATAATTAAAGGTCTTTTGTTCTGTTTTCTTATAAATGAAGAGAAACCCAAGGTTAGCATGTATCTAAATTTGTACTCTGCTGTTTCTTTTTGAAATAAGATGCTTTTCTCAGATGTGACTGATTTACTTTGAATAATGTCTTATTTTTAAACTCGTATAACATGGGTTTTTCACAAACCACGAATGCCTTTAAGAACTGCTTTGTCTTGACTTGTTGGAGTATATAAAGTGTGTCATACAGTGAAGACGTCAAAGTAGAAAATGGTTTTGTTACAGTTGATGTTGTTGCCACTTACTTATTCAAAACGTATGGTACTTCAGGTGATCGCATGATCCAGTGTACAGATAATGTGGATGGAATGTTTGTCATGTCACATTAATCATATGGGTGTTTTTTCAAACATGTACATTTCGTGTTTTAATTTTTGCATAATTTGCATAAGTTGATAAATCACAGCTTGATTGTAAATGACATCATGTGTATATATTTAATATCTCAAGCATTATCTCACTGCCTATGTTGTGTCCTTGGTGACCAAGTGTGCTAGTTATTTAAAGTGGCCATGCAACGGTGTTTCATGCATTCTGAATTATTTACAATGTCAAACATTTGTCTTCTCATGCTTGACATGGCCGACTTGTCAAAAAACGAGTTTGAAGTATGACGTAGTATTTTTGCGCTCGAAACACTCCCCCAGTGTTCGTTCAGGTTTAGGGAAGTTATTTTCAAACATGAAAAATCATTACGTAATAACTTTTCTTAGTCCCTTGACTAAGAAACCCCCACGCATCAACCAAGAAGAGGGGGAGAAATGGCATGCGCACAAATCTTTCACTTGTGTGCAGGAGAGAAAGAGAGAGAGAGAGAGAGAGAGAGAGAACTACGTTCGCGAAGTTCACCTGTGTGTGTCTGTGTGTGTGTATAGGGTATGATACTATTCTGTAAGTACTCAAGATTAACATGAGATATGCCAAAGCTCTGTGTGTTATGGCCGCTTTAAAGCTTTACCGCAGCTTTTTTAGTGGGAGAATTGTTTGTGTGTTAAATGATGACAAATGAGGGAAAGTAAATGCTTAAGTGGTTATTTTAAGAGTCTATATAAAAGGATAAGGTGCACCAGTATATCGGCCAATAATCGGTATCAGCCGATTAAAGCAATTTTTCACACTATCTGCAGATATATATTAAACTGCGGATGATCAGGGCTGCATTTTCCGAAACCTTCTTAACTCTACCTCATTCCTTAAGAGTGGTAGCCATATAGTTAAGAACGACTTAGTCTTGTGTAGCCAGACCTCTTTGGCCAAGGCCTGTCCAAGAGGCCATATGACTGACAGGTAAAGCAACCAATCACGTTTCGTTTTGTGCCGGGTCATGTTTAAAGGCGTGGAAATGTCCCGGCAGTAACAGAGCGGGGTACATTCTCAAATGTGTCAAAAGTTAAAAGCATCAAAATGATTGTGTAGTGTAAAGTTTATGCCGTGCACCTCGCCTACTTTTAAGAATTAACCATAGTGTGTAGCAAGACTGCTTCTTGTTGTTTCCAGGCGGACCGTTAACGAACGTGACACGCAAGTCTTGGGAAATGCAAACCAGGGCCGAAATAATCTGTCAGGACAGTTGCATTAAGAAAATTAAGAAATAGTAATTTAATCCTCAGAATTTACTTAATGTGAGTTAATAAAACCACCGTACTGTTTTTATCGGCATTGGTGGACACACTGTGAATAATCGGCTATCGTATCCGTGGAGAAATTTTGTATCGATGCATCTCTGATAAAAATGTATACTTTTGCGTCGAAAATGTAAGTTCTACATGCATGCAAAGCCAATTTTACTTGCTTTTCTTGTTTCTAAATTTTAGTTTTCATAGAACATAAACTGTATATGTATTCACAGAATTTGGTCTTAAGTGGTAGTAAAATAAGAATTTTCTACAGAGCAAATGGGTTTTTTTGGCACACCACTACGCATTAAAGATTACGGATTACTTGGTTACAGAAATGCCGGGTCTATGGGTTATTGTTAGAAAACAGGCAGCAGTTAATATAGAAAAATGGATTTGCACACTATAGTGCTTGTTGTATGTAATAGTCATTTAAAATGATTCATTTTGGCCGAAATAGGCTTGACGGTGAAATAATGCGTAGGAGTGTAACTTGGTCCAGAAGTGGTGTAATTTTGGTCGACTGGCCCTTTAAATCCTCATTATGCTTGCAGCAGTGCAGTGTAATGATGATGCATACGGGACAGCCCTGGTCCTTAAAGCCGTGTGTAGATATTCTGAGAGGGCAAAAACAAATCTCTTAGATTTTTTCTTTTTTTAGCCTTCTCCCATATCATTACTCACAGCGAAAATCGCTTTTTCTTTACCCTTCCTGGTTTATTCCAGCGAAGGTTTTCTCACGAACTCCCCCTTTAATTTAATTTTACGCTCCATTAATTGGAAGCTTAGAGTAACCGTGGCGATTCGCAGCAGGAGGTACAAGAGGTGTATTTTAATCCACTCGCCGAAATGGAAATGAAGGTTTTGGGGTGCTTTTCATTGTGGAAAATCTTGAAATGAGAAGCCATCAATAAAATACTAGTACTTGTTAAAAAAATCACAACGGAGAATAAAATAATTATAAAACATATCCTAGAACATCAGCATTTATAACAGTATTTTGGTGTGTGAAAATTATTACATTTTAGTTAAATATTGCATATTTTAGTACATTTTTTAATTTAAGCATTTGCTTCATTCTCATCACAAAAAACGATGTCGCCACCGCCCAACAACTTGGTTGCTTTCAAAGGTTTATGCTCTTTGTTATCAAGGAAACACAAGTTTTAGTGAAAAGTATTGTTGAGATATGAATATTTTTTATGTGTCATTTCCAAACATGGTGTAATGTTAATCAAACTACGCAAAAATGATGTCTATTTATTTACATTTCATAAATGCAAGCTAAATTATCCATATATAAACAGAGGCATGTTTTTCCCTCCATAAATATGTGATACATTTATTTTGTTAAAAGGGAAATGAAAATTGACATTATTTGCTCACCCTTAAGTTGTTCCAAACCTGTATACATTTATTTGTTCTGCTGAACACGATGATATGATATTTACCAGTAATATCTGGGGCACCCTTAACTAATATAGTAGGAAAAAAACACAATGGTAGTGAATGGTGTCCCAAAACAGTATGGTTTCCCATTTTCTCCATAATATCATCTTGCGTGTTTAACAGACCAAATAAATGTATCCAACTTGAGCGTAAGCTAATGATGACAGAATAAACCATTTTGGGTGAACTATCCCTTTAATATGTACGATTAAGACGTTCATGTACTGTATGATCAAACCTCTGTTGCATGGAACATTTAGTTTACTTTGACGGCTGTAGTTTCCAGATACAGAATAGAGCGAATTTGGCCAGCTCAGCTATTTCCCTTTTTTTTTTGCCATGTAAAATGACTGGATAAGCAGTTTCACACAAGCTGGTTAAATAAACACAGCCCATAAATACATGTTTCTGTCTGTTGTTGGTCTAGCGCTGCGCTTGGCTGTTTACGCTGGCAGCCGCACATCCACTGCATCTCCATCACGTTCGAGGCAAATTGCTACCCTGCGCATTTTCCTGCATGAGCAGTGGGGGTTACGCACACGCTTCGTCCCTGTTAATAGCGTTTGGTCGTTTTCCTCCGGCCGACGAGGTTAAGACGCTAGTTCAATAATGTGACAACCAGCTGGCCGTCTCACCCGGGAGGGTGTTTTATTATGGTTGAGATCTTTCGCAGAAATCAATGGGACATGCGACTGTAGGTTTCCGACTGGCCGCACTGGAAGCATGCTGTCGTGTTAGCCCGGTTCGAGACGGAATTCCCTAATGGTGAACGAAAAAACGTGTTTATTGATGCTGATAATAGACCTTGTAGTCAGTGGATTAAAGTTAATTGCTTTCTTATTTTCTTTATTTAGAAAAAAACTTAATATTTCAGCCAAAAAAGAACGTGATGTTATCACATCACAAGGACATCTAGGTTGTATTTTGTGCGTGACAGAGAAGCTGAAACAAATAGAGAAGCAAAAAAGGAAAGAATGTGACATGAGATAATTCAGGGCTAATGATGATTGGCGTGGAATCGGAGGAAGCTGTAGATCAGAGAGGAGATCGCTTGTGTGTGAAGAACTCAGGTGCTTATTTTTAATGCAGTGATAAAACTACCACTCCCAGCTGATAGGAGAGACACCTCCATAACACCCGACAAGCTTAGCGAGATGCAGAGATTTGAACTGTGACGTGAGATGCAAGTGAAAAGATCATGCAGGAAAAAAACAACATACGTTGTCACAACCAGGAGCATTAAAAGTAGTAAAGGGTAATGTTTTTATTAAAGACGGTATACATTTCAAATCCAAATCTGGATTAGTTTGAAGTGTGATACGGTTTTCTCACCTTCTTGGTCTTGAGTCATCAAGTGTGATGGTTCCCTTACTGATCATCTTGGTTTTTAAGCGTCTGCTAAATGACTAAAATGTAAATGTTGTGGACTTCTCTAGGTTCTTCTCTTGATATTGTGGTTTCAGTTTTTTTTTACCGTTGGCTCTCCTGGTCTTCCAGATACTGTAATGCTGTGCATAAACAACAAAACAGACAGATGCATAAAGCATATATAGTAAGGATGGTCTTAGAAGGGGAAGAAGGGGCAGGAATGGGGAGGGATAAATTAAGTTAAGCCAGTAGTAAGACTCTTAAATACTGAGATAACTACTACCCACTCGGACCACACACTGCGGAGTCCCCACTGGGCTTATTAGTTAAACACTGGAGAATGAATAAAGGGATTAACCTAGGATTATGCTATACATCTCCAATGCAAAATTGGTTGGGGGAGTGGACGAGACACCTGTCAAACACGAAATGAGGATAATGTATAGAAGCGTTTCTGAACCGGATGTGCTTCTTGAAAATAATCCTATGTGCACGCTGCGATAAAATAAGTTTCCTCAAGCATTCATCGAACCTCAAGGTTGACTGGGATTTGAACCTAGAACCATTGACTGAGCCGTGCACTTACTGTACATTATGCCATTGTAATCTATTATTTATATAATCTATTATTTACCTATTATTTAAGATTATTGTTTGCTTATTTGGTTTAGGATACAGGATGCTGAGACCAATGCTGGGACCAACATGTTTGATGAGGCAGTGGGCACACACACCCAAACAAATTCATGCACACCGACCAAGCGACTCTGGTTTACAAAGTGAGACACCAACTGTCACAACACAATAAACCGAGCTGAGGAAGTCCAAAACACTAGCAAAGAGAGAAAGAAAGGGCACATAGGTCATGTCTGAAAGGAATTTATTTCACATTCTTGTATATCTGCTAGTCAGACGACAAAGAACGCAAATTCTTTATCTAGTCCCTACTGAAACAGAACAGCATAGAGACTACAGTCTAAACAAACAATGGAATTTCAATCCGCAGAGCTTCAAACTTGTGTGTGTGTGTGCGTCAGGACAAGTGTGTTAACCCAAAAATCATCATTTATTCATCCTCATGTCATGGCAAACCGTACTTTCTTTCTCCTGCAGAACATAAAAGACGATACTTTGAAGAACGCTGATAACCAAACAACATCGAACCCCACAACTTCCATTGTATGGACCCAAAAACCACGGAGACATTTCTTGAAATATCTTCATTTGTGTTCCACAGAAGAAAGAGAAACATCCAGGATTGTATGACGTAAGGGTGAATAAATATTGACAGAGTTTTACTTTGTGCTTTTACTTTAAAAGCAAAGTTGTTAAGGACCATTGTAACAAATCCTTTCAGGTGTGAGGGGGTGTATTTGTGCCTGTTTCGGTTTTGTTTGCTTTGTGCATCCATGTGTCTGCAAATGTGTGTTTTTTTTTTTTTGTAGATTTTCCTGAAGTAATATTTTATATGAAACATGAAACTCGATGACTGTATAACCTAGGGCACAAGCCTCCGCAACTTTGCTCTTAAAGTGTGTTTGTACCAAAAGCCTCTTGAAAAGGCTAATGGGCATAATCGATTGAATTGTGAGTGAATTATTCTCATTTCTGTCTGCTGTTTTTCGCTCTCATTTAATTTTAAAACCCTCTTTCCTCGTAGATAGACAATCTTTGTGGCCCACAATGCTTCAATTATCTCTAAGAGCCCATTTGAGTGGCGCGAATCGCTAATGAGTGTTTCCGCTAATAAAGAATGAACTGCAGATCTGTCGAAATTGAATCAAATGCCACTGATAAAAATACTTTATTTTCATTAATATAAACTACCTGTCATTCAATTTAACCTTTTTATCCGGATATCTAAGAAAAACCAACAGTCTCACGGGATTCTTGACACGGCCACTAAATGTATAATCTATTCATGTTCATGTTTACAAATTTCTCTTTCTTTGTCATTTTTTTAAAATGTCTATATATGGGTGTGTTGGTGGGACTTCGATTGTCTGTCGAAAGCGATTTGCCTTTGCCCCTGCGCATTACAGTTAGGGGTGGGCTTTCGATACGACACGAAAAATTGGAAATTCGTGTCCATGAACACAAATGAATAGATGATAATTATCTTAACTAATCCACGAACTGCCGTGAGGCTGGGTTGGAAAAGAATATGTAATATTCAGAAGACATTACAAAAAGTGGCTTTCTGAGTCAGTTTAAGTGTTTTATACTTATTTCATAATTATTCATATCATGTGTTTGGAATTCATTTATTAAATAGGTGCTTGAGCGACCAACCGTTCGATGAGGGAACGTGAGACGCAGAGACCTGAACTGTCTAATATTGCAAACCGTATTAAAAGCTGACCGAGGAATTGAGTGAGAGAGAAATAGCGGTCAGATGAGTGAGCAATAAACAATATTGAAGGGGGAGGAGAGAGAAAATTTGATTAAATGAAAAGAGTAACAAGAGGGGTGTGAGGAAACCTGGTAGATGTAAGACTAACATTGAAGCTACAGACAAATCCTGGCTCTTTTATCTTATCCTCTCTCTCTCTCTCTCTCTCTCTCCACATCAAGGGTTCTCTGTGCGGAACCGTCACATATTTTGAGTGCGCTAATTAGTGGTTGATAAAACTAGCGGAGGTGATAATTTTGAGAGCGGCTGTCTGCGTGATAACAGTGATAGGAGCTGAATAAGGGGATAAGGAGTGTGAATACGACTGTGGCATGGAGCCAAATGGTTTGAGGTGATGGAGTTATGGGGATTTTACAGGTGACTCTGGAACAATTTGTTTGTTTTATTTTCAATCCAGATGGCGGACAGACAGACGTTCGTAACTCTGAGTTGATCAAGCCAGGTGTGCGTGCTTCTTAGCAGCGTCCGCTGGGGACGTAAAGTAGAGAGAACAGAGCTGTCTTGGAGGTTTTGTGTTGTTGTTTTGTGAACTTTTTTTGCGATGCCTTCTCTCGTTTGAAGTTTATTTCTGGATGGAAGCTGCAGTAAATGTGAAAAAATGAAGAAGGAAAAAAGAACGCCGTAAATGTAGATACATTTATGGTAACAGAGTTACGAAGAGCATTCAATACTGCTAAAGAACTGTGCTTCTCACAGACTCAAAAGTAAGAAAGTATAAATAAATCATTCAGTTTTAATATCCGGCACTGATATTTAAAAGGATTTTATGATTTACCATTTAGGTCTTTTTTTACGGTGGTATTCTTATCGCTTTCTGATCTCAGCGGATTACCTGATGAAGGTATTTCATGTCAAATGCATGACATTATTATGATGCGGGACTAATGGGATAATTTGCCCCAAAATGAAGTCTTTTATCATTTATGCAACCTCATGTCATGTCAATCCTGTATTACCTTCTTTATTCTGCAGACCCCAAAGATATTCTGAAGAACGGTATCCAAACAGCATTGGCCCCCATTGTATGGACATAAAACCACAGAGATATTTCTCAAAATATCTTCTTTTGTGTTCCACAGAAGAAAGAGTCAAATACAGGTTTTGAACGACATGAGGGTGACTAAACGATGACAAAAATTTTATATTCAAGTGAACTATCCCTTCAAAAGCTGATTAAGAATGGACTATTGGGGGGTAACATAAACATTCAAGATTTTTCAACCCAATAAAGGTATAGTTCTACCCCTAGATAAAAATGTTGTTATCATTTACTCGCCCTCTTGTCATTTCAAACCTGTACGACTTTCTTTCTTCTGCACAACAAAAATAAAATATTGATGTCACAAAAATGTTGTTAACTGGATCTCATGCACACGCATTGGTTTTGTGTCCATCCAATAGGAGTGAATCGTGTTCCAGTGCTGTTCGGTTTCCAACTTTCTTCAAAAAAATTTTTGTTTAACACTGAAAGAAGACACATGATGCCAAGAAAAGTGTTACATAGTTCCAAACAAATCCTAAATGACTTGAAGACTGAAGAATGAACTTGACACGAAGGGATGGACACAAAACGGATAAATAAGCAGCAAAGGAATATAGCAACGGACAGAACTCGAGATAAATTTATATGGCTGCCTATCAAATCTTGCCGATGTTGGCGAACAAATATAATATATCTATTCATCTTGGTCAAAACAGATGAACTCAGAATGCTTAAACAGATTAGATGCCAATATGACTTAATGAGTCACATATACAGACCCGTGCCAGCCACAAACACGGGCACGTGGGTATGTGACTACACACACCAGAAAGCTAATTCTTCTAATATGCAGAAATGTTTATAATGGTCTGCTGAAGTGCTTAAGAAGCTGCTGGCATAAACCATCCAAATCAGTTTTCGGCAGCGACACTTTATAATGTCAGTAAAGAACCGCTTTAGTTTCTCTAATGACTTACATGGGACAACACACACGAAACAATTCACTTCCATTGGTTTTTTACGTATATATACAATAGAAGTGAATGGGTGTCGACGCTGTTCGGTTACCGAGATTCTTCAAAATATCTTCCTTTCCATTCTGCGGAAGAAAGAAAGTCATTACGGTTTGAATTGACAATAGGGTGAGTAAATGATAACCAAATTTTCATTTTTCAACTTATAATGTTGCACGACGGACGACTGGGTATATCCCTTTTGCAAGTGTACATTTAGGGTGCCGTCCCAGTCGGAGCAGAGCTGTTTGATCGATCGGAGTGTAAATATGCCCTTTCTTGCTCTGAATCGTGCTTTAGTAGAGTTTATGTGTGTGCACCGCTGTCGGTGTGTGTGCCAAATACATTTCTAAAAGATGTTTAAGGCCTTTCCCAGAGATAAATAGACAGGGAATCGACCCCTGGCTGACAGAAGATACTGTGTGTGTGTGGCGGGGTATTTGGGGCTTGCATTTGCATATACGTCTCCATGGTGTCGTGCTGATTGGCTGTCATGCCGTGACAATAATATATATAGAGACAGTATAATTATGTGTTAGGTGTGTGTGTGTCGTCATAAAGGACTGTTAACCCCAAAATTATGTTTGTGTTTAGAAAAAAGTACCATAAAGGTTGTTTGGATTATATTTGACTCAAAGCACCGGCTGTTTTTAATAAAACATTTTTCATGTTTGTACCGTTAAGCGACATAAACGTTTGTCGCTCCAAATATGTTTGACCTTTTTTGGCGCACGATTTATTTTCATTTGTGGAAGAACCGCGGTTTAAATATAACCGGGCGATAGCGCTAATTGCAAAAGATGTATTCATGTAGATCTTTGTATTTTGCATTCCTCACGCAGGAATCACGAATCAGACGATGATTAGCTCCGACATTCGATATTTTCCACTCGGCGCTGATGTGTTTGAAATTGCGTGTTGAAAAAACGTTGTAATACGCCAAAGCGCTCGGTTTTCCTTTTTATGAGCTTTCAGCTGATGATTTTTGTAAAATTAGGTTTGGTTCTTATTCCCGAGGCTTGGGCAACTCTGTGCATTAGGAGTTCTGCGTTGCGTTTGTCGAAGAGCAGATCTGGATAATGATCTCTCTTGAGAGCCTAGATGACAATAATGACCCTTCCAGTTAGATGGGTTGACCTTTGACCTGCAGTAATGAGTGTTTCCTGCTCTCTGGACTCAGAATGTAAAGTTAATTAACTGCTGACATAACTTTTCTGCACTGTGTATATGCAATGTAGTGTTCTGTTAACTGTGGATTGTGTTGCAAAGGACTAATTTCTTCCATTAGATTCATGTGGACTGTGAAGTGGCATCCTATTTAACCTTATTAGCAAACCTAATTAAACATTAAGAATTAGCTTTTCTAATTTCTATGGCTTGGTTACCCCACTGTGGGTCTGCAGCATTGCGTAAGTATTGTGTAGTATATACTTTTTACCGCACTGTGGGTCTGCAGCATTGCGTAAGTATGGTGTAGTATATACTTTTTAAAAAGATGTAAAGTAAATTTTTGCTTTATTTTACACCCAAGTTGTAAATTGGCACATCATCATGGAAATAAATACCTCGTCAAAAATGTGAAATCGCACTTGCAAATACTTGAAGTTGACGCAGCGCAATGCATTGCATTGTTATATAACATATTCTGTGCTTTGCTGCATACTTGTGTAAGTAGATCGACTTAGTACACTATGCTTAAAAATATTTACGTAACGTTCACACTTTACATACTATAATTGGCAGAAAAACTGTATTTTGAGTTAGTCGTCTATCTTGAGTGGCTGAAGGTTCATTACCTCTCTACGTTTCACTGTTTCTCCTGGAAACACCAATTATCTCACATAGTTCCCTCCCTTCTTCTTCAAAAGATAACCATAATAAGTCTAACAATTATAACATAATGGTGTTTATGAATATAACCTCTGACTAGCAGAGCATATCAACACAGAGATAAGCCTGTCGGCGATAGGTCCTGACTTATGTAAATGATGTTTGCGTTGTAATGTTAAACAAAATGTGTCACGGGCCACTGCATGGCTAGTTTCTTTCGGTAATGATCTTATACGTCAAATCTTGCGCCTGCTGTTTTGTGTCGATTACAAATGGGGGCTTCTGTATGTCTAACTGTTTCTGTTATGAAATTGTATAGAAAATGCATTTAAAGGGGCAAACACTTTGCATTCAAGCTTTAAAATATATTTATATTTTGTTGCGTAACTCATCCCACTTGATTTGTGTTAGAATGATGCCTCCAATTGTGCATTTTATGGAGGAGTGCTGCTGTACAATACATTTACAAATTGTACAAGGCGGATGATAAAATGGTAGAAAAACATCCCACTTTATTCAACGGAGGCTCACAGGCTTCATCAGAATATCATGGAGGCTTGGAGGTTGAGGTCTTTTGACTTGGTAAGCAACCACCCAAACATCGAAACGGTTGCATGCTTAAACCAGCCAAAACACCTTAGCAACAGTTTAGCAATGCATTGGAAACCACCCCCGGCAATCTACCGTTGAACGTTCAAGCAAGTTCCGCACAGACGAGGACCAGCTTTCCTCAGAAAGTAAAAATTTAGTCAGCCATGTTGAAGGCAAGTAAATCACCAGGGCGTAAGTGACCCAAACCTATTCAGATTCCTCTTGAATAATATGGAATAAGTGCTTTGACCATGATACTGCATATTGCAAAAGCATCTAATCTTTTTCGCCCGTGGCTTCCAAAAGAGATGTTCACGTGTGACTGTTTTGAATCTGATATCAGGCAAGTTAGTACATCAGTTCCGTTGACACGGCCTTGATGCATTTTAAGGAAGTTATATGCGTTCTGAAAGCATAAATAGAGTGTCTGCATGTTTATCGCTGCATGCGTGATTTCACTAAAGCATGTCAAGGTAAATGATGCTTCTATTTTCATCGTTTGGGATTATTATTTTGAGCTTTAGTTGTGGAACATATTGCTTTTGTCATGCGCGTGGTGGATGCTAATAAACTTGAACTCGAATGTGAAGGTTTGACATTTAAAAGGAATTGCTAATAAGAGACAAAGATAATTCGTGCATAAGCCTCCCTAATTCTGATGTGCTTTTCAAATTTGTTGTGACATGGAGAAAAGTAGATTGTAATAAGACATTTTTCTCAAGTTGCGTTGGATAATTTATGAGATAAAAGAATCTTTCATCTGACATATACGGTGTTTGATATTCGACGCCGAATCAGCATTGATTTATAACATTTATTTCATTGAAAATGCAAATCAGGTCATGACGTGAAAGAAGATTGTATTCTAATAGTTGATTTTTTTCGCAAACATCGTTTCTAATGCCTGCAGTTTTATAGTTTATTTTGTAGTTTTATTAATAAATAACGTAAATAATATAAATAATTAAATTGTCTTATAATTTAAATGTTTAGTTTTTATGTTAATTTTAGTTCAATATTTAGCAATTTTGTTATGCTTCTGTCATTTTATTATTTATTTGTTTTATTTATGTTGCAAAATGTAAGATTAATTTATTTTCATTTTAGTTTAATTTAGTTTTGTGTTTATTATATATTTTTTGCCTTATTTCCGTTTATTTCTGAAGCAATACAGTGTTAGCAAACATCAGCAATGTGATCCATTTAAATTTATTTAAGGAGATAGGAGGCACGTTTGCAACATATCAAACTATTTCAACACGTTAGCATTTGGCAATCTGGATAACAGGTGGTTGGTAATAAGATGTGCAACAAACTGTAGTTATTTAATATATTTGTTCATGTGTCTGGCTTGCTCTTTAAAAAATCCGATCAGCAACCTTTTATTTAGATTATGATTAATTGTGTTCTTATTGAGCTTCGCGGGGTCTCAATGGGTTGGGGGGGGGGTTGCTGATCTCTCACTGTTGATTTTTTTTGGGATACCTAATGCCAGCAAATAACCAGATTAAGGTCTTAAATTCATTGATGCGAGACCCATCTCCATCCCACGGTGGAGGAGCGCTGTTAAATCAAAGTTATCAGACATGAGAGTGATATCAACTCGAACAAACAGCCGCTCAAATCAGTATGCAAATGCCTAATGTGGCGAATTGGAAAAACAATAGACCGTATGCAAATAAGCAAGCCGCACGGCATTATGGGTGATGAGCGACAGAGATAATGGTCTGAAACGGTTGATTTCTCAGGCTGAGGTTATTGCAAATGAGCTGTTTTTCAAAGTCATGATAGAACCTGTTATGATAAATAATTTCAGGAGGAGCGAGACGTCATTCGTGGAACACAAATGAAATGGGTGTTTTTTTTAAAGAAACAAAACGGCAAATATCCATAAAGAGACTATCACGTTTTAAGGTTTATGACCATAGTATATGTTAGTCGATTTCATTTTATTTGTCCCTTTCACTTTATCAGAGCAGCTTTGCTGAAAATCATCCTGTGTCGTTCGCCATGTCTTCGAGTCCCTCTTGAGCCGTGACAAAGAAAAACCTTTGCGTTTCGATGGACGATTTTTTTATTGCCACAGTATACACCGTGAATATTTTAATATTACTTTTCTACAAGTCATGTTTTGATAGAGTAAACTGAGCTGACTTTTCTGTAGGCGGTGTTTAGAACAGAAGGATATCGATTAAACTCTTCATGATTCATGATTAAGTTTCTTTGAAGTTGTCTCGAATTGATGTGGTGCATGTGGAGTAGATGAGGTTTGCCGGCTGTGTTCTGTTAAAGTTAATAGCTCTGCTCTTGAGATCTCCCCAAAAGGATTTGAACCCTTTAAAGTCCCAGTGAAAATGACAATTAATATACAATACAATAGAAAATAACAATTGCTATTTTTTCTTTAAATATTGAAGCATTTATTGTAAATAGCATATCAACGCGGGTCCTTCTCTTTTTAAAATTCATGAGCCCTCATAATCTTCAGGTAAAATCGGAAAATGCACTTCCGTCATGTAGTGACTGTCCATCTAAAATGATGCATGTAAAACGGCTTGGGCCGAGCATCCCTTACATCCTTCCCTTATCTGTCAGTCTGCTCCCAGTTCCATTTCAAAATGCAATGGCTGTTTTATAAATCCAATCCAATTGTCACGCCGCGACCACGATTATACAGCCACGCACACGTTGCCAGTTCCATTCGAAATTCATTTTCAATTGGAAATCTGTCAAAATACAGAAACAAACACAATGCAACCTACAGTTAACTGGGACTTTAAAATCCCAATGAAATCAAAACTGAAGTTTATTTTGGTTGTTAACATCGATATGCTAGCCTTAAGGAGCTAGTTGACTTGAAAATGATGTCGTCATTTACTCACCCTCAAGTTGTCTAAACCTAAATTTTACTACGGTGGTCAACGGTGGCCAAGAACTGTTTTGTTATAAGCTGTGTTCATCAGAACAGAAAAATGTATGATAGTGTAGTATTGACCTGTCGATGGCTCTCAGATCCCAAGTCTGTCTGTGACCTTCCATTAAACCCACCTGAAAACCGCACAGTCATCAGTTCCTCCAAAGCTCCCGTAATTCCCTCCCTGCCCTTTAAACCCCGCCCGACATTAATCCTGGGAACTAAAACGACCTTCCTTTGTAGGGTAGGACTTGTCGTGGAGTTTGAATTCTGCTTTTATCATCTAGTTCTTCAGATTGATTACTAAAGTTTTGGCTAAACTCTGAAGACGTCCCTCAGAAAGTACATTTTTGCTGTCATGAACACCTTTTACTCTTCTTGGGAGAGTGCCGCTAAGGTCAGAACCGCTTTCTGTTGTCTTATTTGTTTTAAAGGTAACCGTTTAGTTTCAATACACTCATAATAATATCTTTAATCCATTTCAAACATAAGTTAGAAAAGTTTTTTTAAAAGTTTTTTTCATGTTTAATTATCACAAAGTGGTGCATTTAGAATAATTCTGCTATATTTCAGTATATACTGTATATATATATATATATAAACATGGCCAGTCTGTTTAACCACTGTGTGCGGTTTCTTCTTCTTCTTGGCTTGGTTTGAATACAGTCTATATCACACTTCCACTCTCACGCCGTAGGTGCGAGCGAGACGGCAGGCGGGCTTTGTGCCGTCGCGTTCACATTACGACTGGCATATGGCAGCACGAAGTGAGAATGATATCGTGACTTTGCCAAATGTGGGATGTATGAAATGCTGTAACAGGTCGTGGGTGTACAAAGCCATAAAATAAGCTGAACCATCAGATTTCAGGATGCTTGAATGGCATCACCTGCCTAAACGGCAATGCTGAGTGATGGTGAGATCTCTTTAATATCCCACTTCAATGAGATTAAACACATCAATAAAATTAAACCGGGAGAAAATTGAGACTCTTGCCAAGATTTCCTAAACGGGGCAAAAAAGCGCGAAAGCCCAATTTAAAAAAGTGCAGATGGGTCTGGGATGGGGCACATAAAAAAAAGGGGCACGATATCTCATTCCCATAAGGACCAATTCATTCTACTAAATTGCGCAAATTAGAGCAGGGTAGTGATGCTGATAATCCGCAGGTCGGGATGATAAATTGATATTAATGAACATTGTGATTCATTGTGGTGGGTTTGCGGGCGGTTAAGATACATTATTAATGATGAAAATATTAATACTACACAATGTAAACGTGTTTAAAACCTAATTTTCACCAGGCACTGTACATCCAAAACGCAACCCAAAACAACATGGGAGTTGTATGCTCAAAAGCAAAATGAGATGCTCAAATGGAGATATTGGTTATTTATTTTAAAAATGGATTCGGGTTAAAAGTGGATTCGCCATCACTAGCGCAGGGTTTAAGATGTGTTCTTTTGGAGCGTCAAATAAAGCTGCAAATACCAGTACTTCAGTTTTTTTCCAGACATAATCTCACAGAGAAAGATATTTGGAAGATTCCAAAAGAGTTTTTGAACCCATTGACTGCCATTGGCTGCCAAATTACAATGGCAGGAGCGTAATTTCCACTGGGGACAATGGGGACATGTCCCCTCCACTTTTCAAATTTGTTTGTTATGATTTTTAACCGCACGCCCTCATCGCCAAAGAGACGTAGGACCGAGCAGTCTGCCTGTGTCGTGTGCGCACTACAACCTTTCAGTGAGCTATTTTTATTCACGTGGACGGCAGCAAGTAATTTTCTCCATAGGAATCCACTATGACAAACTCTAAGTACTTATGTTTAACGACCTGAACAACGACCAGGTAAGACCAAATTCTGTCAAACCTTACTTGTAATAAACACTAGCTTCTGTAAATGAACGAGCCCTTACTAAACAGATTAAGTTAAAAATCTCACGCTTTTATTTTCTATGTTGTTTTAAAGGTTAATGAGTAATCGTGTTAAATAATCGGGATCTAAATTTTGGCCAAAATGTGTGGTAGTCAATGGTGGCCAAGAACTTTTTGGTTATAAGCGTTCTTACAAATTTCTACATATATAAATGTATACAGATTTGGAACCACGCGAGGATGAATTCTCTCCTGATGCTTATACAGAAAATGATTTAGGACAGTAGTGAGCAATGTCGACTTCTTGAACCAAGAGCCGTCATGTTTTATTGATATTACCACACTAGTTTAAGGTCAGTGGTCCGCTTGCATGCACGCACATGAACCGCTGTTAAGCGCGACCAGCTCTCTGGTTGTTTTGGGCACATCGCAATATTCTCAACTCAATAAACGACCTGAGACCTTAAGCGGACCTGATGCATCTTGTCTGTGCGAGTGTTTATTTTCATCTAGATTTCCCAACAGTAAGTGATATCAGATTTTAACTACGCCTGTGGTGACATGGCAGCTATTGATTGGTCACTTGTTTTTGACAGTATTGGCCAAGTTGCTAATATTTAAGTGACGTAAAAAAAGGTTAAGAAAAATTTAATCTGCTGGTTGAAAGTTTGGTGGAGGTAGTTTGGGCGGTCTGAGGTAGTTTGATCCATGGAGGAGATATCTAGACAGATTTTGATTTTGCACAGCGTTTACTTCTGATGAACTAAATGAACAACTATGTACAATGAACGTCTCATGGGCGAATAACTGAAAAGTCAGTCGGTCTAAGGGTAATGTAGTGTTTTAAGAACAAATGCACATCTTGAGAACAAAACCAGCTGCAGGCTGCAAGATACCTGGCTTCTAAACATCTCAGTCACGTCGATGAAGGTCATGTGACAGTCGCGTTGCATTGCGATCAATGAGGTGACAAGCTCAAAAGCGTCTCCAAAAACCTTTGACGTCAACGTGCAGGAAAGTCTCTACAAATCAAAAACAAAATAGCGAAAATGTGCGCTTTGATTCCGAAAACAAGCCTTTAAATCATAACTGATTCATCAGCAAGGTGAAACGCACCGGGATGTGACCCGTCGTCAAAGACACAAAGCACTTCAATTGACCCTGTAGTTCCGCCGAAGTGAGGTTAGAGCGTTTCCGCCCATGTCTCCTGATGAAACCTCAATGGGGGGTGATTTATTTCCTCAAGATTGATGCTCAAAATCACAGCTTGTTTGTTCAGAGTGATACTGTCTCCATTCCCGCTGGCATGAGGCCTGATGAATGCTTTGTCGTGACTCATAACCAGCTATACCGCTGTTTTTATTACTGCCTTATTGTAATTAAGCATATAATGTATACGATCTCATTGGTATTGAGAAAACGCACTTGAATGTCAAGGTTTGAAGAGGTGTGGGTGTTTTGGACCTTCGCAAGTTTGCGAGTAGGAGAAAGAAAAGTAGGAGATGGTGCTAGCTAAAGTCTTCGACTTTAAGCAAGGGCGTAAGAACAACTTGAGAGTGGGAGAAGACAGAGGGATTTCAAAAATCCAAGACAAGCAGATATTTTTCAGCAATTAAAGATGGGGACGCCATGTTGATGTCTGGTAGTGTCTTAGAATTGTCAGAGTTAATAATAATAATAATAACAATGCATTTAGTTTAGACATAATTTTGTGGTGGTGGTGGTTTTAAGCATTTTTGTTTAAATGCTTTAATATTAAAATGGTGGCAGAATTTTTTTTGTTGGTTGAACTATCCCTTTAACCCACCAAATATTGACATCCGACCTATCAGAAAGGTTACCACCTTTGGTAAAAGCTGGGTGAGGTTGATCTTTGCATAGAATAACCTTTTTAAATGTGCTGGGTTTTATTTAAATATACTGCCTGCAGTGTGGCCCTTGTTTAATGTGCTTGAAATTATATTTTAATATCATACAGTAATTCTATTAAGTTTCATGAGATGTGGAAACGTAATACTTTACATAAAATCATCCAAGAGATCATCGGATGTATTAAATCCCCTTCGGGGGGAGTGTTGTGTGTTTTATCAAGCAGTCTGATCTCTTCCCCACCCCTAAACCGTACAATTCACACCTTGGGCCATCTGCAAGCCTTCCTCCACCCCTCACGCTTGCTGAACATAAACCACCTGGCCTTGGAATTCTCACATCATACACACATGTAAAAAAACCTCAATAATCTCAAGTGGGATAATCGTCCCTGAGAGACGAACATATTGAAACATATCACGCTGCCTTGAGATGATTGTAAAATAATCACACTTCAGCAGTTGGTATTCAAACATGACCATGACTACAGATGGAATGGAAGACTACGGAGGAGTTGTTGTGACAGAAACGGGTACAGTAAGAGGTGCAAGTTCTTCCTCTGAGAATCGAGCGCGATGTTTAGGTCTGTCCTCCCGGGGGTTTGACGACAGACAGAGGAAGTGGACTGAGAAATAAGAATAAACAAGTGTGACGAGTGTGGGGTTTCAGTCAGGAGAGTGCGAACTGCGAGAGAGAGAAAATCGAAAAAATAATGGAGGGTAAATCACAGGTATGGATAACTGCCAGCAACGGCGATGTGAAATGAGAAACGTTCTGCTGCCGTGTTTGAAAGCAACGTCTAATTCCTGTTTCTTTTACATGTGCGTGTAAAGCGTCTTAGTATTTTCAAGTTGTGTCAAGTTGTTTCAATGGTGTGCATATCCTGGAAATCGAACCCATCACTTTGGTAGTACCATAAAAATTGTCATGAAAATGGGACAGCTCACCGAAAAATTACGATAAGAGAGGACCAGGCCTGGACTTTATTTCTAGGTTTAGTTATGTTCGTATGGCCGACAGTCGACCACGAGGGAGCTGCCGGCATTTTTAAGTTCTTTTTATTGTTTGTTTATTTAATTAAAAGCTTGTTGTACGTACGCCGGTTCCCGCCTCCTACCTTCCTTTTATGGATCTTTTTTACAAAAGCAAAGCATTTTTTCCGACTATAGTGGTCGATGGTGGCCAAGAACTGTAGATCTACTAAACATCTTTGCTGTCTTGGAGAAACAATCGAGATTGTAAATAGATTTGCGATGTTTCTATTAAAAACAGGTTCGCACTCTTGTGACCAGTCTTCCTGAATCCTCTGTCAATCAAAATATAACGACAACACCGGGTCTTCGGGTCTAAACGTAATCCTCTCATGCTGTCCGACAGTTTGCACTCCTTTTATGATCTTACTTGTCGTTCACTAACTCGTTCCTCTCTATTGTGAACTTGTGTCTCATCCTAAATTGTATTCATTGCGCTCTCTCTCTCTCTCTCTGTCCGTGTGGTCATGGCTCTCTGTGTCTCATTGATTGCCGCCACGATGGATCGAAACATAATTTTCATCTTTGTACGAGCTCACTCGCATCCTGTCCAGCTTGTTTTCTTCTGCTTTTTTGGTAAGCAGAACATCAGATAAACACACACACACCTCTGTCTGTCTGTCTCTGTACGTGTTGGTCTGTCTGTTCAATGTCTGTTGGCCAGTCTGTCTATAAAACAACAATTCAAAATGTCTTCCTCTCACGTTCTCTCTCTATCACTGACTTCATCTGTATCTGTAAATCAATGTGGAGGGCGCTGATAAATCCTTTCAGTTAACTAAGTGATGTCACTCAGGAAATTGGTTGCGGCCTCTGTGGATCAACACGTTCGTGGAATGCAGAACACACCAAGACCCTTGCAGCTTAATCTTTCGTTTTCTCTTATCTCCTGATTTCATTTCATATCAATCTGCCTCATTTAAATGACATCACACATCTCCTATTTCTACTTCCTGTCATTTTTGGCTCCTCAACATTTCCTCTTAATCTCCATCAATTTTCAATCAGACACGATGTTCAGTCGGGTGTAAGAAAATGACCTGGAACAATTTGTCCCAGGAACCTTTTTCCCAGGAACATTTTGTCTGCGTCTAAAGTACAGTGACGATTAGGCAAATCCGTCCCGTGATGTAGGACTGCATGTGACTGCTCCTCCCAGTCCAGGAGGGGGCGGTAATGTTCAACAACGTTGATGTCACATTAAGCGACGGACAGTCGTAATTATTTTTGTGCGACAATGCCCAGCTTGTTTAACCGACTCGATATTTTAAGTTTGCCTTTTCATTGCGGGCCATCGTTTCCAATTCCCATTGTATTTCGCACTCTGCAAAAGCACATAAAGCATGGAGCTCGTCGTCGGTCCATCTGTCATATTTTTATATCCATTTCAAACAGTAAACAGCTGACACTACACGCACCACAACAAACTTTTTAAGTTGTTGGTTTGTTTAACCTGAACACGATGCAGCATGCAGAGTCAACCAACGAAATGGGCCCACCCCCCAATCTTCCGTAATCTGGAAAAGTGCTGCCTCACGAGCAGGGACTTTCTGGGGGAGAATTTTTACCAAGAATTTTGTTTTGATCCCGGTTCCTGTGATGTGATGTTAAATTCGGAGAAACGTTTTTATTGAATTAAACAATGAATGAACCATATGCTCCCTGAGTCCCTGTTGTAACATCCACCCGTTGTTAACGGAAAAGGGACATTTAATGGTGAGTAGCAATGACATTCGCGTTAATGAATGTTCAGTGCTTGCAGAATAATGAAAAGAAAAAAAATAGATTCAAGGCTTTTGAGAATCGATATTGAATCGACCGCATTTAAAAAAAGGATAAATCGACAAAGTACTGCCCCAAAGTCACGAGTTCCGGGGGAAGTTCCCGCGGTGGAAATGCGCCATATACTGTATGTGTGTTACAGAGTTTTGTCTAGTAAAATGGTACTGACCTGTGGTGACAATTGGGTACAACGGTCCGGTCCATTTTACATCCCAGTGGGATGGAGACGAGTCTATGACACGCATGCAGTTCACTGAACGTTTTAAATGTTGTCGGTATAAACAGTCTAATTTCGACAGATTATTTAATCCGTCGAATTTATTTAATCACGCCGTCGATCGCCTCTTTATACTCGCTCATCCGCAGATGAAAGCTTTCTTGCTCTCAGCTGCCGTCTAAATTTCTCTCTCTCCACAAATCTTTGATTTTTACTGTCAGACGTGATTGCGCGGGCTTTTGTACTTCGGATAAATCGCTGGTGATACTCTCTCAGGATTTAAAAAGGTGGTTAGAAAACGAGTTTCTTTTCACTTCTGGTCACTTTCTGAATGCACAACACCACGTGAAGTTTCGTGTTAATGCTCTTTGAGACTTTTTTTTAAATATGAAGTCTAATTTGTTTTCACGTACACATTTAAACGTCCTTGTTATAAAAGCATTCTCATATTGAGCTATTTTCAGTGAAAAGGAACATCATGTAAGTGAAGATCTGAAAATAAGGGGAGCATTTATAAATGTGCACAATCAAGACAAGAAAAGAAAGAACAAGATCTCTCGGAAAACCAGATAGGCTTTCTTTTCATCTCTTTCAATGGTCTTTTGCTGTTTACGAACATACAGGCCGTATAATGATGTGTTTAAGATAAAAGGAACGCTTGCTATATAGTGTGCATTAAAGAAAGTTCTTTTTTTCCGCACAGGGATTTCTCGGAAGGTTCAAGGGACCCCTGGTTAGTCGTGATCTTTTAGGCGTGTGGACCTGTTTCATTGAAGCTGGAATTTCCAGACTTTCATTGCTGAAGAGACTTTAAATTTCACCTTGAATGCTGTTTTATCCGAGTGAAACAACGCTTCGAATAGGTAAGTTTGTAATTTCCTTCATAATACTATAAAACCGTATTACAATTTGGCACTTTTAACTTCTTGCAACAAAAACTTTGCACATTCCTCAGTTTATCTTATCAGTTTTGGGTTTGCTTTTGAGTTATGAACCATTTTTAAAAATCATCGTTCATAAATCGGATGTCATGTGCTTCGTGCAATCAATGTTGCTACATCATTTGTTTCGCTGTGGGTCTGTAGATTTACTAGCGTTGCTGGACGTTGTTTCGTCCACGTCAGCGTTTGCGAGAACTGTTTACGAACGTGACTCATTATGTTGCTTTTGTACAAAAAATATAACTATTTATAAACAAGAACTGACTTGTTCCCAACTCTACTGGGGAATGGATGTACAGAAGTTGTGTCAGCAAAAAGCATTTTAGCAAGGATGAAACTAAAGGATCAATTTGTTATGGCTAGGACACCTCATACTGTATTTCTCTCTCTCTTTCTCTGTCTTTCTCGCTCTCTGTGTTATAACTGTTAGACACTTAGATGACAACATTTTGTCTGATACTCAACAGAAAGCGACACACACTTACTCAGAATTTTGCTAGACAGGCCCATGCTGTTCTCTCTCAGAGGTTTAAGCGCCAACTCTGAGGTCCAACTGAGAAATCCTGCAAGCCAATGAAGGATTCTTACTGTGAGCGAATGTGTGTGTGTTTTCCAGTCAGGTTAGTCTGTTAGGCGCATTTGTGCAGTGAACACATTCATGTTTCGCACAAAAATGATAAAAGATTTTTCGACGTCTGTCAGTAAATGTCTGTTAGCTTTGAACTGCTAAAAGTTGCCAGATTTGTTGCATTTCAAATTCAAAGTATATTTTATTACTGGGAAACAGACAAAAATAATCATGACTCACGGCAATGACGTCCAAAACAACACTGTTAACGATTTGCTTGTATTTTTACAGTAACTTACTGGCAGCACGGTTGCCAGTAAGTTACTGTATTTTGATTTACAGTGCTGTACTGTAATAGATTACTACAGTACAAAAAAATATTGCTGTATAGATACAACACAGTACTTTACTGTATTTTTACTATATTTTTACTGCAATTTACTGTAATACCTATATTGACAAATTACTATTTAATTCGTATTGGCAATAATTACAAATATTATATATTTTAGCTAGTTTGGATATAAATCTGTAGTTATTAATATTATAAAACTGCTATACTTGACATTATGAATCAAAAGGCAATCCAGGCAAATTTTTTATTGAATCATTTCATTGAAAAAAAAAGTATTAAAACATTTAAAACAGTATTGAAGAATGATGTATTACATTAACAACATATAATGACTATGTACAGTAGTCAACATTTAAAGTGGATCAAAAAGGCGAGAACAATACCTATTCTTGTAACTTTTTTGACCCACTTCAAATGTTGACTACTATATATATTACAACATTTAAGTGAGCAAAAATATTCATACATTACATATCAAAACAAACAATAGCAACAAAGTGACAGGATTCATCTAACACTGGCAAAGAAAACACTGGTCTGTAGTTAAAATGTTCCATTCAAACTGAGTGTCGTGTGTAAGAGTGTTGTGTGTGAGAGTGTTGTGTGTGGTTGTGTGAGAGTGTTGTGTGTGGCTGTGTTGTGTGTGGCTGTGTGAGAGTGTTGTGTGTGAGAGTGTTGTGTGTGGCTGTGTGAGAGTGTTGTGTGTGAGAGTGTTGTGTGTGGCTGTGTGAGAGTGTTGTGTGTGAGAGTGTTGTGTGTGGCTGTGTGAGAGTGTTGTGTGTGAGAGTGTTGTGTGTGGCTGTGTGAGAGTGTTGTGTGTGAGAGTGTTGTGTGTGGGTATTTTTGTCGAGAAACTACATGACTTGCAGTTGTAACTGGACATCCTGGGATGACTTGCTTGGTTTAAAAATGACCAAATCCAGCCAAAATATCAATGGTGAGACTGTAACACAAAAAGCCAAAAATAACAAAATCTGTTAGCCATAGAAATAATTACAAATTGTGAAGTAAATGGTGAAATAAAATTCATTAACACTTTACTATAAGGTTTTATTCCATAACATTTATTAATGGTTTAGATAATATGAACTAACAATGAACAATATATTTTTCAACATTAATAATATTTGAGAATTCATTATGAATTAACTAATGTGAACAGAGATAAATTGATTGATTTAAAAATGTATTGCCAAATGTTAAAATGTATTAACATCCTATGTTAACAAATATAACCTTATTGTAAGTGTTACTAAAAAGTCAGAAGTAAAACCAGAAACAGATTTGAATAAAAGTTGTATTATAAATACATGGTGAATACTTACAGAAACTCATAAGCCCAGGGTGCAAAAGTGGACCAAACTGTGAAGTTAGAGCTGTAAGAAGAAATATATAATGATATGTTACTTGCTGAAATTTAGAAACCATTCTGTTTATTATATACGCTTAAGATAGTCAATCAAAAATGTAGCAAAATGATCATTTAAATGTTTTCCCCTGTATAACTTTAACATTAAGAGTTCAAATATTTGGGATTGCATTTTCTATACCGTTGGTGTAGCGAAAGTCAATGTGTTTTTGGAAATGCATTTAAAGCTGATCGCGCTCCTCTTTCCGTACAGCGTCATTACGTAAAGGCGGAGTCAGCAGCGCTCTTTAGCAAAGTACGTGCATTGATTTGAGGTGTTGGAAGCAATATCGCTACAAATATATTGTCATACAAAACTTTTTGGCCGACTGAATGTAAAACACTCTAAAGAACATCATATCTGCTTCTGCGGATATACCGTAAATACAGAAATAAGCGCCGCAAACACATTTATAAATCTGTTAGTAATGAAATCTGTATGGATCGCACTCATCACAGTTAAATATGACGTTTCATTTTGTGTGAAGCAGTTTGGTAGCTGTGTGGGCTACTTTACAGTGACTTTGTTATTTCGTATGAGATTTATTTAGGAGGAATCTTAGTTGAAATGGTCAAAGATTATTTTATTTGAACACAAACGCGAGTTTATCTATTACCAAATACAAGTCGGTTTACCTAGCTTGCCATATAAACGAACTTCAACTATTCGACAGAAAATAAACTCACCAAAACCCTCATAAATGGTTGAAATAATCCTATATTCATTAAGTGAGATGTGTAAAACGGGTTTAAGCAGTGGGCTGACTTAGTTTAATTTCTGAGGAACGTGGAATGAGAGAGATATGGTCGTTTGTTGGCGACCATATCTCTCTCATTCCACGTTTAAAACAACACTGTGACAAACTGTTGTGCAAAATACAAAAACAAAATAATTTTTTTGTATGAAACACATAAAATAAACCAAACTAAAAACTTACCAAACTGCCAGAAATCGATTATCCTCCTCCAGCTGCAGCCAGGATGGGCTCTGTGTGATTTGACGTGATGACGTTGTGGCACACTTTCGTTACACGTTACAGCAAAGCTACAGCGAGGTTACAGCGAGACCAAAATTTACTGTAAAAGTTTCCCGCTCAATGAAAATTACCCAGAATGCATTATGAGCTGCAGTATTTTACTGTAATATACAGATGCAGTATTGTACTGTGGATTTTTACAGTAATGTGCTGCTAATCTACAGCGACATCTAACAGTGAATACATTGCTTGTTAGAACATGTACGGTCTTTTGACCAAGCAGGAAGCAAAGCATTTGAATGTCTACAATAAAAGCTATTGACAAGTCACTACAAAAACTGAGAATATTGTTCTTGGGGACTCGTCGTGTTTAGAGAGAGATTTTTCACCGATATAACTTCTAATAAAAACCATTCTGGGTCGGTTATCTTTATATAAGGTTTCTATGACAGCTTACAGAATGCCAGTAGAAACTGCAGTTAAACCAAGAACAAAACAAATCTTATATACTCCATATATCCACATTACAAGTAATGTAAAAAATATCATACAGTACACAGTCTTGGCAGCAATAATGCCTTATAACTCTGTAATGCGTCGGTAACCCTTTCAAGTTAAAAAAAGAAAACGAAAAATCATTTTCTGTGATGTTTTGTAGTGCACGTCTTCATTCACAGTGTTTGCAGCCATTTTCAATATCAATATAATTTTGTTGAAAAATAATGTAAGGGACAACAAAATCCACTTGTATTACTGTAATGTTGTGGTTTTCTTTCCCATATTGACATTTTAAGATGCTTAACGCTTTTTAGGTTACATCACAGCCATCTTTTGCTATTGCCAAGTTGGATATCGTCGCTGTCCTTCCAAATCCTTGTATCTCAATATTTTGTGACTTTTTTTATTTCTTTTATGCGTGTCACTGGGTTTTACAAAAATCGAATTCTGTGTTGACACCAAACGCGAACTGAACTATTTGCGCGAGTACATTACATAAAAACTCAAAGCAGAGATGCGAGTAGACGCAAACTCAACCCGGCGACATGCATTGGGTGGCGAGATTGTCATGAACGTGCATCAATCGTGTCTTCTGTTCAATTTCTCGAGCGAGAAATTTGGGCAAAGAGCTTGTTGATTGCGTGTCACTCGAACGGACCAATCACGGGAGTAATAAAGAGCGAAGAATGCCATGCTTCGCGTTTGCTGTGGATAGCATTATCATTAAAAAGTATTGAAAGGTAATTCTCAACTTTGAGAACCTGGAGAGATGTTCTGATTATACGAATATTTTATTGGACAAAAAGAAATTGGATGGGCCCATGAGTGCATGATGAGTCATCATTACTTCTGGCCTGTTTTCAGAAGAGGCTTATAAATGCATTGACCTGCTTAAAGATGATTTCAGCGACGCTTAAGATGAGGTGATAGACATGTTCGTGAAAGCGATGTTGTGTGGTGTAGTTTCAGGTATTTTTGAATTTAGTTTCGAATTTGTTTCGAATTAGTCGACAGGTGCTCAATTTGTGCATGTGACCCAAGGGAATGTGACAATTCTGAATACGATATTTCTTTAGCTACTGTCTGTCTGTAATTTATGTGTGAATGAGCGTGTTGTCATCATCGCTTCTCTTACCGCACACCAGTGCACACGTCAAATCTAGTTTTGGCAGCGTTTCCTCCTATGCAGCGAGTGTGTATTTTGCTCTTCTTTGTGTGTGTGTGGGAGGCGGTTTTGAAGCCCAATCGCTTGTTTGTGTGTGTGGCTCGAAGCTTCTTTTTGATAGGAACAACCGATACACACAAGCTTCATTTTCCCCAGCTCAACCGCAGATAAGAGGCTTGCGGTCAGCCTGTCTCTCACAGATTTGGGAGAGTCTGTGTGTGTCGAGGAAGCCAAGATAAGTTTGAGTTTAAAATCACATCCGCTACGGACCTCTCACTGATGTGACGTTCTAAAATACATGTTTGATAAGAAGTGGACGTTAATGTTTGGAGTGAATATTTTATCAATTTTGATTCCAACGTGTTACTTTTTTAAAGTCCTAAAAGGACAAAAGGTGAAATCTACTCGTTTTTTTGAGCTAGACTGCCACTATTTCATGAAACAATTATTCAATAAAATCTTATTTTGAGTTTCACAGTAAAACATAACTGCCTACAAGGTCTGAGGGTGAGTAAATAATGACACAATTTTATTTTATACAGTCGCTATTTCTTTAATGGCGCCCTGGAGGCTTAAAAATCCGATTATCAGGACGAAGGCGTCTCTGCCCATTTCCTCACGCCGAAACTCATTTGAGACTCATCGGTAATGAGAGCAGTGGGTAGGTCCGCCTGTTGTGCCTTTTGTTTTTTTCATTTGTTGCATCAGAAACTCAGCCAAGCCAGATTAAAAATGAATTTGGCCAATCCCTGTGGAAGGCGTCTATTGACTGCTATATCATTGGCTGAGACACTTACCTGGGGACCAATGAGAAGGTGTTACCGGGCAGAGCTCCACCCAGGTCCCACAGGAAGGTACCTAAGCAATTCCGTCTCTCTCTGGTCGTCAACTAGCCAGCATCGGTTACCAGGTGCCAAATCCTCGTTCCAAATTCACGTGCGGTTCGGCCAGGCATGCAGAAAAGCCCTTCATACCCATCCAGTGTTTTCAATAAGACTTACATTGTCTGTTTAGCCAAATGGTCACGTTTCCCATTCTGCATTGCTTTAATGGCCTTGCCTCAGCATTTTTTCACAAAATGTTGTTCAATGTTAGGACAAGAAGCGTGTGCTAGGAAAGTATAATTTGGCATCTCTGAGTATTGCTATCCAGGGACGGTGGGAATCTTCTCTGGTTTCTCCACCCCAGCGGCTCATCTGCATTAACGTCGTGCTAATCTTATTAGCTTCTTGTTATTGAATCCTGCAGGATTCGCCTGCTGCTACGTGATTTTGCATATTATACCGTTCTTTCCTCCGTTGAGCCGCGGGATAGAGAGAGAGCGAGAATGAATATGCTAATGGTTGGGACAGAGAACTTCAGCCTTCCGTTTAAATTCAGACCTGGCATGGTGTATTTTTACCTTTCGAAAATGAGCAAATCGTTGAGTGTGTAAATGTAATTGTATGTTTGCTAGCTCAGTGTTGCATGTGCGCTTCGATTGAAGGCTTTTTATAAATCACTGTTGTTTCAAAGGCCTGCACAAATTCTCAAGACACCTCTTGCTCTCATCTGAAAGGACTAGCTTAACCTGTTCTCGGTCCTTGAGTCTTACGTAGCTCGACCTTTCTCTGCGGTGTTGCTAACCTTTGAAAGCAGATAGTTTAACTTAAAAGTATTTCTAAAGTATTATGCGGTTATTGATGGTAGTTCCTCTGAAGAAATGTTGTTTTAAAAAGCCTGGCTTCATTATTAGCTTAAGGAATAGATGTGTTGCGGATTAATCCAATGTGTTGATGAAGCTGATTTTTTTTACTTTTTTATTAGTCACCTTTCAGGTTTGTCTTTATGTTTTTCAAATAGGAAGTTGACATATAAATGTGTACATGTGTCTAAATGTGTGTAAACTTGGAAGAATGTAGACATTTTGTAAAAAACAAATAAATTATGTTATTATATATTATAGGCTCAATACAAATATTAATAATATAAAATAATATAGTTTTCTATGTACAGTGCCCTGTCAAAGTAACTGGACATATTTTCACGCTCAAATTGTCTGAATATTATTATTATTATACAGACGTAAATTGTTTGTTTATGTATGGACATGGTACCTACAATATTGGTGATTTTCAGTGGTTGTATAAAGTCAGTTTTCTTTAGGATCACACAGATGGACAGAAGAATAACCACAAGTGCACTTGGTCACATCGACTGGACGGGTATCTCTGTACATCTAAAATAAGTCTCACCTTGTTTCGTATGTTTATTGGCTTCAAAGCTGTTCATACATAATGTACGTGGACACTTAATCCAGACTGATGGACAAACAAGTCTGGTTTAAGTCTCCACGTACCGTTTGGGGTCACTGCACGATGTCAAGTCATAACTGATGCATAGCACCTGTCATTTCGTTGGCAAACTGATTAAAATTGTTCATTCCGTAGCAGATGCGCTGCACAATAAGTCTCCAACATCTGTGGCTAAATCGTGTCTGTCCTTCCTGCTGTTCTCCGTAATTCGTCTTTGTTGAAGCGAATCAACCCGAAGTGATTAATGACCAGATGAGTCAGAGCTAAAGATGCCTCTCAACCTCTCGGATTCTGCTCGACTTTGTAAACAGTCGCTGTAAATTAGGGACGTTTTTTCGATGGCTTCAAACAGAGACCAAATTAACCGATGCTCTGATCAATCTCCTCTGTCACTTGTCCAAGGGGAAATGCAGAACTAAAGACGGATGTGTGGTCACTTGCTCCTTTATTCCTTTGTGAGCATCATCAATACATGTGAATTTGTAAACAGGCTTATGAGACACATTTCCTAAAGGGACAGTACCCCTAAAAATACAATTGACTGTTTTTCTGTGAAATTAACTTTTTCCTGTTTGTTGCATATTCCCGGTTTCTTAAAGAAAAAGGATAGTGTGGCCGTACAGTAAAGTGTGTGTCAATCGGATTGGTTAGACGTGGTGTTCGCCATTTACCTTCAATGAGGCGGCAATGAACATCCTACAAGTTCAGTCGGTGAGCGTGTGCCCCAGCCAGAGCCTGCTGTCTGGACGCAGTACCGTATTCTCTAGAGAAATATTACGAGTGCATAGAGAGAGAGAGGGAATGAGGAATAAAAGAAAGTAAATGAATCACGGGGTTTGAAAGGAAGTTAAATGGAAGAGGAAATGAGAGGAGGGAAGGAGTGATAAAGAAATGAAGCGAAAGGGAGATGATTAAAATGAACGGATGGAGGTGAGAAAGAACCATGTTCTGGGGGCTGTAAATGCAGGTGAGTCTGAAGGAAATAGCCGGAGAGGAGATTAGCTTAAAGATTTTGAAAGAGCAGATATAAACGGAGAGGTGTGTGTATTTATCTTTGAGAGCAAATGTGTCCCCAAAAGTGAACTTAAGCTGGCAGAATCTGCCTTGGGGACATTTGAGCTCCCTTTTAAAAACGCTATATAAAGTTTTTCTTTTTGCTGATCCTAAAAATACCACTTTACTTGGCTACATATCTGTACTATACTAATATACTTGGCAATACAGATCTATACTTTACTATAATCCTTGACTGTGTGTGTGGCTATATATCGATACCATGCTATTATACGTGGCTACATATTGAGAGCTGTACTTCTATACTTGACATTAAAGCAATACCATACTACTATACAGTACGTGGTACATATCTATACTGTACTACCATACTTGACTATATATCCTTACTACGGTACTATACTTGGTATTATAGCAAAGCCATACTACTTTACATGGCTATATATTTATACTATACTACACTACTACACTTGGCATTATAGCAATACCATACTACTATATGATACTATGTATCTTAACTATACTACTATACTTCAGCAGTTGTCAACCACATAAAGTTTCAATCGCTGACAGTGGCCCTCAAAACGATAACGGCGAATTCGCTCCTTTACCTCACTGCTCCAGGTCTGTTTCTCCTCCCGTCATCTTCGGTCTGAAGATGAGCAACGCCTGGTTGTTCCATCACAGCGAGGCACCAAATCGCTTGCAAAAACCTTTACTCATTCGGTTCCCCAGTGGTGGAATAAACTGCCCGCCTCCACCCGTACTTCAGTATCCTTCACAACTTAAAAAAACAGCTCTAAACATACCTGTTCTGCATTTATTTGACTAACCAATAACTGTCTATGTCTTGTGTCAAAAACAAAAAAACATCTTGTTGTTCATGCTCTCACTTGCTTACTCCAGCTTAAATCCTCCTAGTAGCATGGCCTTGAAAAGTAATGGTACTGTTAAACATGTTGACAAAATGTTTATGTGCTCTCCTACTTGTAGGTCGCTTTGGATAAAAGCCAAATGAATAAATGTAATGTACTTGGCATTTTAGCAATACCATACTACTATATGTGGCTATATATCTATACCATGCTACTATTAGTGGCTATATACCGATACTATACTAGTATACTTGGCTATGCTATCCCAAGTTATCATGATTGCTAAATAAGGGGATTCTAATGTTTCTTTATATACAGACATGCTCACATTTCTTGGTACCCTTACAGCTCATTGAAATAATGATTCACTCCTTCTGAGTAGTGGTGAAATTAAAAGCTATTGTATCATGTATACTTGCATGCCTTTGGTATATCATAGAATAATGCAAAGAAGCTGTGGAAAGAGATGAATTATTACATATTTGACCCCAGATTGAACAGAAGATTGTTTCGAAAAAGAACCAAGGATAACTGCCAAGGTGAAGGTACGTCAGTTTCTGATCGCACCATACTTCGCTTTTTGGGCCACGTGGGCTCCATGGATAAAAACTTTGTGAAGTGAACACCATACCTACAGTGAAACATGGAGGCGGCTCGGTTATGTTTTGGGCTGGTTTATTGCATCTGGCACAGAGTGCCTTGAATCTGTGAAGGACAAAATGAAATCTCAAGACTATGAAGAGATTCTGGAGAGAAACGTACTGCCCAGTGTCAGAAAGCTCTGTCTCAGTCACAGGTCGAGGGTCCTACAACAGGATAATGACCCAAAACACACACCCAAGAATGGATTAGAACAAAACATTGGACTAATCTGAAGTGGCCTTCTAGGAGTCCTGATCTGAATCCTATCGAACATCTATGGACAGAGCTGAAACTTGCGGTCTGGAGAAGGCACCCATCAAACCTGAGACAGCTGGAGCAGTTTGCTCAGGAAGAGTGGGCCAAACTCCCTGTTAACAGGTGCAGAAGTCTCATTGAGAGCTACAGAAAACGAAAAGGTTATGCAACTAAATATTAGGTTAGATGTCCCATTCTTGTGTCCATGACATTGTCATGTTTTATTATATACAATATTATGTTGAATAAAAATCAAACGCAAAGCCTGATTTCTATTAAATATGAATTAAACAATGGTGGATGCCAATTACTTTTGTCAGTTATTTCAGTGAACATTGTGCATTCTTCGTTTTTTGTAGAGGGGTGCAAACAAATGTGAGCACGTCTCTATAAATTGTTATTCTGTGTACTGTTATTTGTATGCACCATGTGTCTGAGAGTAATGCAATTTCAAACCTCCACATGCATGTACTGCACATGTGGCAGAATTGACAATGAAGCAGACTTTGACTTTGATGTAAAAAGGCCAAAATGTGAGTGCCGCAGGAGTGGCCAATTTGACAACAAAAAATTGCACCGAAAGTTCTTGCCTCGGAAAAAATGGCCACGTTCCTTTAAACGTCTGATGTCGAACCAGAAATCGCTAATGTCATCGCGGGTGGACCACGTTCTGAAAACATACGTTTTTAGTTATCATTTACGTACTCATCTTAGTTCAATGTGAATGCCATAATTTTCAAATATATTTTTTTAATTAAATGTTGTGTCTGTTAAGATTAGTTAATGCACAATGAACTAACATGAATAATTGTATTGACTTTATCTAACATTAACAAACATTACTAAATACTGAAAAACTATATTGCTCATTGTTTGTTTGTGTTAGTTGTTGTAAGTCATTTTCGGAAGTTAAAAGATACAACTTTATTGTAAAGTGTTATCAGACATCTATATTTCTATACTTTAAAGCGGTTAACTTTACCTGACCTAAATGATAAATCGTCTCTTGCAACGTACATTGTTTCCCACAGCTCTCATCAGTTGGTCATTTTATTACACCGGTGATATAGTTGCACACACATTTCTCATTGTTTATTTTTGGGAGCCAAACTTTTTCTCCGAGCTCTTATCCCCTTTGAAAACATCTCAAGCCTGAGGTGTGCATGTGAGTCTGGCGGTATCTACAGTAGCAGAATTATAAAAAGCTAGTTATGATTCGAAAAGAACATGATTCGTTTCTGCCGTTGTTTCAAATCAATTATTTTTTCCCCCAACATCACGAAGTTCAATAGCTCTTTGTTCATTCGTATTCATGAGATTTGTGCCTTTATACTTACACGAATTAACTGTAATGATCTGATCTGTATTGCACGTGATTGGCTGGTTGTTTTGATTTTATTGGTCTATTGCAAAACAGATGCTTACAAGGCTGTAATACTGAGGCAGAGTTTGTGGCTAAAAATACTTTCTGGAAAGTAAACTACATATTCAGAACTGCATGTTCTTCACAGTTTCTCTGTGAAGTATTCGGTGCTTATTATAAATAAATCTACATACATTTTCTACCATTATTTTCTGTGTTTTCATGCCAACAGTTGTGATTTTACTTGAATAAGTGTTTCCAGGCTGGTTTTTATTGCGCCAGAAAAAAAAACAATTGTGGTTGGTTGCTTGCGTATCTAGAGCTACCAATATTTACTTCCTTCTCTTCACTCACTGTCTATATGGACCGTTTCATTGGACACGCGGTCTGTGTTTGGCTAGTGTCTACTAATATTATGATTTATATTTTATTTATGTTAATATTATCTATAATATTATTGTACTGTATAACTATTGTATTGAATAAGCGATTTCAATTTATGTTCATTTTATTAAATAAACAATTTGTTGAATGGGTCCTGTAGAAACCGTACGGCACGTTGACATCTAGCGGTTAAGCTTGGTATTGCGGTCTAAATGCAAAATATTGGAAAGACAAGTTTAGCCAAGACCCGGTTCTTCTCGGTTTCTTTCGGTTGTTATCAGAAATAATCTACAGGAAATATATTGTTTGCAAATGTGTACCGAAAGTTAAGGGCAGTCCACGAATGCGCGTAAGTGCAGTAGCTTTGAAACTATCGTCTATAGAGAGAGAGAGAGCGAAAAGGATAACACGCTCTTACGACTTACTTTTATAGGCTCTTACCTAATAAACAGCCAATTTAACATTCGCAATGAGTAGGAGTGACCCTACTGACCAATTAACTTCTTAAGGAATGAACCAAAGTCTCAGGTATGAGGAATATGTGGCGTGTGGGCATTCAAAACATCTTGAGTTAAGAGTTCCCAGAAGAGAATGAGAAGGGCGCGAGTAATAGGGCTATGCCATGAGAATTGACTCTGCGTGTGTGTGTGTGTGTGTGAGTACGTTCTTTTGTAAATGCCTGGCCGAAGATCCTTTACACCCCGAATGAAAAGTCTGTTGTTGTCGCCCTCACTCAGTAATGAGTACCTGAGGGATCGGAGGGAGCAAACCAATGAAAGAATGAAAAGGGTGATGAAAGAGAGAAAACGATAGATGGAAAAAGAGAGAGCCGATGAATCAGCAGCAGGAATTCATCTGAGAGGTTAGAGCCAAACAGATGCAGCTTTCAACTAAACCCGAGGACGGAGAAATTTAGAGAAGAGGGTGACATGATGCTCTGCTTAAAAAATACAAATAAATGGAGAGAAGGACAGGGAGCGAGCTCCAGAGTCCCCTGTAGATTTTCTATCATTTCAGCCCCTGCTCTTCATGAAATATTGGAAACTCAGCTGGACCGACGTGTTAGATGATGAACTCGGCATGGACTTGAATTAGAAAAGTATTGTTTTTTTGTGTTGAAGACCGCCGAGTAATGATGACGCAAGCCTTCAAGGGTCATCATTCGCCTCTTGTGATCTGATTCATTCTTTTCCTCCTGTTTTTTTCCGGCAGTGAATCACAGTAGCTCACGGTGGCTCTAGTCATGAGTGAAGAGCATTTAACCTTACTTGCGGGGAGTTCTCTTCTGAAACCTTGCCACCGGCTTCTTAAACAACTTGTTTATATAATACAATACTTTTACGTCTATTTGAAATTAAAAGGGACAGTAAAGTGAACATTCTATTATTAATCAAAGCTGTATGATTTTTCCTTGTTCTGTGGATAATAAAAGTAAAGGGGGACCCCGGGGGTAAATGGTGACCAGTTTTCTAAGTTTATGCACATTTAAGTGACGTTCAATACATTTTTGAGCCAGATGCTAGTCTTCAGGTAAAATGTTGTCTTTATATAAATTTTGTGTTAACAGGTCAGGTCATGCATAAACATTTGTACTTCTACTTTAATAGTTTTTCATTTATATTCTCAAACTGTAGTTAAGTCGATTGTTGTATTAGTTTTCACTTCGTGTAATTTTTCATTATTAGCTTTTTTCTGGTTTTGTCTTTAAAAATAAAAACTTTATATTTTTAGTTATCATGTTAACCGTAATCATTTTAACTAGCCATTTGTTGTTACTGCTCAGGTTGTATAATTTTACAATATACGGTAACTTTTAATGTTTTTTTTTGTAGGTTTGACGTTGGTTTTATTAAAATGTATTTGACTCGAGCTACACGAATATTTATTTTCTAGTTAACAGAAAGGTTTTTTTGTAATTTGTTTAAGGGGCCCAAAAATTCTGTTATCATTTACTGAAAAAACGTCAAACCAAAAAAAAAACTTTAAAAGTTACCGTATACTGTAAGGTTATACAACACATTATACATGATTTAATGATGATAGAATTGGCATTTTTGGGAAAACTATCACTCTAAGCTGTTGCGGGGATATGAAGTGGTAAGGTCAGGTGACGTCTATATTCATCACCATCTACTTTGATGGAAATGAATGAGTTTGTTTGTATGTGTGACGCTAAATACAGCTGAGACTTATTACTTCTGGCATGGCTAAACCTGAACCGTACCTGATTCCTCCTAATCTTACAGACTGTTGTAAACATCTTGACACTGTTGTAAATCCTATGGAATGAATGTAATGAAGAGCTTTATTTAAAGGGATGAGACACCGAGCGGGTATGAAGTTAATCTTTGCAGTTTTTCTGTGAGTATGTGAAAATCTCACATCAGCAACATTGAGGGAACCAGTCAATGATCCCTGTGGGGATGAAAGCTTAATAAACTTACTACATTAGATGGTGTGGAAGATCTAGAGGTTTGTGTATATTAGGTCAGTGGTTGAAGTTGAGGCACAAAATATGTTCGTACGGTATAACAACAGCTGCATAGTCTGTGTTCATTTGTATTTGTTCTGTAGGATTTTAGGACCGAAGAAATGCAAGAGCAGAGAACACTACGAGCTATTGAATAGCAACATCAGAATTACAAACCTCCCCCCGGGATAGACTGGGTCTCCCCTGTCTTTCAATCGAACCTAATTATGAGAGGTCTGTTGCATGAGGTCGCGCCGTAGGCTCGTTCTGCGCCCTGCAGTCTCCAGCAGTGCTCCGCTGTCATGCCTCTTTACAATTATCATCCGTTGTCCCCGTTTTCAAAAGCGCGCAGCCGGCTATCAACCCCCTGTTTAATAAGACACAAAAGCCAGCTCTCGTTCTCCCCGCAGAAGTCGTCCGTAACATATAACAAGCTGCGGTTAATGAATGCGACGCTGCAGGTTTATGATGCGTCGAGCGGAACTTGTCAGGCAGTCAGTGAGATTTGTTCCGTTTTATGCAGTGTTTAATCATTTTAAACCAGGGGCCACGGAGAGACGCTTGACTGGATTTGGCAAACAGTCAGGAGACTTTAACATCGGTTCGGTTCCGGTTCATGCACACTGGCTGCAGGCTGGTTTGATGTTGGTTTCGACAAACACACACTCCTTGTTCTGACACGATTCAGTTTTTACTGTGACATAAACGTACGATTTGGACTTAATTTTATTAAAAGGAAAACCGAAGACAGGTATTTCTTTATTACAAGCAATGACCTTCTTGTGACATTCATTGACCGATGGCAACAGAATGTGGATGTGTAAAGATTTAGCATTTTAATTAAAAATCACTTGAATCTGAGAAAGGAACATAAACAATTTACAATAAATTTACATTGGTGATGTTTTTGATGCAAGATGCAACCACTAATATTCAGATTTGACTTTTCAATGGCGATTTAAAGGGATAGTTCTCCCAAAAATGAAAATTCTGTCATCATTCACTCACCTAAAGTGTATAAATGTCTTTGTTCTGCTGAACACAGAGGAATACAGTATATCTGGAAGAATGTCAGTAACCAATCAGATCTCATCCCCCATTTACTGCCATTGTAGGGAAATTGAATAGTATGGGAGTCAGTGGGGGATAAGATCTGTTTGGTCACTGACATTCTTCAAAATATCTTCCTTTGTGTTTAGCAGAACAAAGAAATGTTTACATGTTTGTAAAAACCTCAGGGTAAGTCAATGATTACAGAATTTCAATTTTCATCTGTTCACTATAGGCATCGCACCAATTAAAAATATGTAACTTTGTTACCAAACCAGATTTTTCTGCAACAAAAGAAGCTATTTGGGTTTTATATTATGTAAATACCGAATTGGCTCATAATATTTTCTGCTCTCTCGCTTTATATTCCAAAGTATTTTCTCCATCCTCATCTCCTTATGGCAGGTCAAGACCGATGATCATTTTTATAGAATCAATCTAGCAGGGCACTGTTTTTGTTACCAAGCAACATGGCGATCCATGTCTGAGTATTCGGCTTAAATTAGCCTGCGCTGGAAAGACAGTTAATGAGTTGAATGGCTGTAATGGAAAGTATGAACGTTACGTTCTTGTTTCATTCCACCACATGCTCATTACAACAGTGACCCATGCCAGAGTCTATTAAAACAGAGGAGTCAAGTTCAGGCCCAGAAGACTGTGTGTGCGTGCGCGTGTTTGTGTGCAAACAGCAAATCTCTTGTTTTTTGGTCTTCTCATTGGCAGTGTTTTCTAAGCCGCGTGTGTTAATATCTGATTCAGATTCTTGGGGAATCAGATGCAATTTGGAGGTAATTGGTAATCCCTTACATAACACAGAAGGGAGGTTTTTAAATAATTACCAATTATAGTGGATGTAAATTACAGAATCTGAATGGAAGGACAGATAGATGGATAGATGCATAAATGGATAGATGCATAAATGGATAGATGGATAGTTGGATAGATGCACAGTTGGATAGATTCAAGGTTGGATAGATGCATAGATGGATAGATAGACAGACAGACAGACAGACGGATAGATGGTGGTTCATCCATTCATCCATGCTTCAAGGGGAGCCAGAGAGAGACGTCACTTTTGAAACAATGTAATAATTTTATCATCATAATTCCTCGATGAAAAGGGTGCTTGAAATAAAAAAGGAAGATCATTAGCGTAATAGAGGGACAGAGGAAGAGATAAGACATAATAACGTAGGAAAGTGTCCGCGAGATCAGAAGAGCAGAAAGGCCAGGAAATAGCGTGGGAATGACAGTAAGATCAAATGTGATCAAACGCTCCCAAATCTGTTGGGACTCTGACAGACGGCAAAAAATAGAATGGATTCCAAAAAGAAGCCGCATTCCCGTGGATGGGAAACTTAAAGAAGGAAAGGTTTAAAGCTTGATGGATGACACTGCAAAGAGCTTTTAACACACGGTTCTTTAGCCTGTTTTGACAATTGTAGACTTTTGTAGTGGAACATTTTCTTTTCTATACAAGATGAAGTGATTCAAACTTGGATTCCAAAACAAACTCACCACTGCAATGCTAGTATGTTGATTGTGGTTGTCAGGGCATCGCTATTTGGTTGCTATGGTGTTCTCAGTGGTTACCAGGGCATTGCTATACCACTGTTAAGTCATTACGAGTTTTGTTTAGTGTGCTGCCACATAAATGTGGTTGCTAAGGTGTTCCCTGTGGCTACCGGGTCATTGCTTAACCATTGTTAAGGCATAACAAGTAGCTTTTAGTTTGCTGCTATATGTTTTTTTCTAAGGTGTTCCCGGTGGTAACCAGGGTGTTGCTATGCAACTGCTAAGGCACTACAAGTGTTTTTTAGTGTGTTTCTTTATGTAGTTGCTAAGGTGTTCTCGATGGTTACCAGGGCCTTGCCATCCCACTATTAAGGCCTTAAGATTAGTTTTTAGTGTGCTGCTACATGAATGCAGTTGCTAAGGTGTTCTTGCAACAGTGTGCTTTTCAGTGACGGCTGGTCAATAAGGGGTGCCGCCCCATTTTTTTTTTTATAGACTGCATCAACGTGATTTACCAATTCACTGCAACAGTGATAAAAAGTGTTTACACTGCACCCGCGCAATACGACAAAAGCGGAGAACCCAATATAATCATTGATGATATTTGCATTGGATGCTCTGCGCTGCGTTAGTAATCCCGGTTATATTTTTTTCTGTTAACTCTCTGTAATACTGTAGTAAATATATTATATTTTATAGCTATATATAGAATGTATAAATGTTTTGTGCTTGTATAGCTTAACACAAAAAATTGTGCACCAGCCACCACTGGTGCTGTTGTGTGGTTGCTTAGGCATTTGGTGGTTTCCAGAGTGTTGCTCAGTGGTTGTTAGGACATTCTGGGTATAGAGAAGGTTATTTTATTTCATTATTAGGTTATTAAGTCATTGAATACTAACAAAAACCCATCATAAGCTAATTTAAAACTCAGCGTAGTGTCTTAATTTGATCCAAACATCCACCAAGGATTTTAGTTACATTTGATTATAACGTTTAAACTTGGATTTGAAATACTTTTCTTGTCCTCCCTTAATATCTTTAATCTAGCATTAAATGTGGGTAATTTAAAGTTACGCTAGATAATGTATCAAGCATATTTAATACTTTTCACAGCAAGCAACGTGGGATTTGCCTCTAATGCCGAAAGGATGCCAAAGGTGTCACATGGCAATTTCTCGTATTCCTGATAAACCGTGCCCTTCAACACTTTTACTTTTTTCTTTCCTGCCATTCTAAATATTCTCCCCATAACCCCTCCCTCTCTCTCTGTTCTTTGAAGTGTAAATCTCTTCAGCAGGACTCCTGGCTAATGAAGCCGCTGTCTTGTTGTAATTAGAAGCATCTTGAGTTCCCCTGGCGACGCCGGGGTGTGGAGAGATACAAAGAGCGAGAGATCCGCCGATGCTCAGAGCGGGCTGCAGTCGGAAATATGGTGTGGGAATGCTAATGACCCCCGCAAATGAAACGACCGATAGTCAATAATTGCCGTTTCTCAGCGGAGAGGTGGGTGGAATAGTCTATAGGAAGACAGATGGAAGGTGGCTATTATATTAAATGAGACTTTCATCGGTGAAATGATAATAAAATAAATAATAAAATAATAAACGTATCTGAAAGGGCTCTGTAATGGCTGCAATCGCACCTACGGTTGTGGCTTTGAATGGCATTGATAGACGCCTGTATGCTTTGATGTTCCATAAGTTGTCCCATTTCCCAATTGATCAGAACTATCTGTGTTAGTTATTATATCACTTATTTAAAAAGCTGAGACACCAAACTCATGATAACAAATGTTACGGTGCCTTAATCCAAGATGCTTGAAATGTTCTTTCCTTACGATGTACCTCATTATAAAACCCATGTTGACAGTGAGTCAGCAAGCATACGCTAATTACAAAACATTTACATTTGGCAAACGCTTTTATCCAAAGCGACTTACAGTGCATTCACGCAATACATTTGTATCAGTATAATAGAAAGTCCACAACCGCTAACAGGAACAACAATAATAATCTCACTCTGAATTTGAATGCCACAATGGACACCAGCATAGAGACACTCGAAAAATTGCATGCTTTTCATCCAGGCACTTACACACAAATGATTTGCAATGTATCCGTAATAAATATGCATGACAAATAGAAGAAGAAAAAACGCAGCACAGACCCTGCAAAGCTTGTTATCTGGGAGAGGATACTTTCTGGAAAACATCATTAACGCAGGAAAGTTCAACCAAAAATGAAAATCGTTTCATCATTTATTCTCCCTCGTCTCATTTCAAACCTGTATGACTTGCTGACTTCTGCGGAACGCACACAAAGAATACATATTTTGAAGAATGTTGGTTACCCGACAACAATGACCCCCATTGAATTCCACTGTATGGACACAAAACCACGGAAACGTCTCTCTAAATATCTTCTTTTGCGTTTTACAGATGAAAGAGACATATAAAGGTTTTGGGTCTGGAAATGTAAAGTTTGATCTCGGAGACGTGAATTAATTTTATTTAAATTCAGAACACTGTTTCTTGTCATGACAATCCCTCTGTTGTATATGGCAGACTGGGTATTGTCTTTGCTGTCATATGCCTGGATGGAGATCGAACTAATTTAAGGTAATCTGTTCCCAGAGTTTCCAGACTGCAGCGTCCCAGCAGTCACAATACACACCCGTAAATAATCCAGCAGGTGTCAACGTGTCTGCTGCCTCTCGTTGGGTTTTGTCTACAAGATTTTAAGCTAATTTGAGAAAATCTGCCTGTTAGGATGGATTTAACAAATGCATTGTTTTACATTAGCTAGAATAATAATTACATATGATTCTTAAGGTTTGTAGACAAGTTTATTAACGCAAATAAGCGTGCACATCAAGTAGATTATCAATAACTAAACCGATTTTGGCTTTGGGTTCCTTTATGGATCCATGACTGATGTCTTAATAATATTTTATGAATGCAGCGCAGGCCTACAGGTCGCCCACAGGTGTCATAACATGAATTTTTTCATGATCATCATGAGAGCTATGGGATCGGCTGGATGACAAATTTCATTTTTCACTTTCGATTTAATGGCCATAAGGGTTTAAAAGCAAATGAAACTGAAAGCGTGTGGAAAGGCAGATAAAGAGCCGAGGGATCATAATGGCGTTTGTATCCAGACGCAAGATGTAATGCGTCTTATGAAGCCAACTTTGAGCCTATATCACAGATTCGGAGAGATGATGTCAGTCTTCTCACAGTTTGTAGTTTGATGCGAATGGAGCATAGCCTAATGCTTGCAACAAGAAGCTCATGGGTTCGTTACGCCATCAAAAAAGACGTACTGATAAATTTGATATCTTGAATGCACTACATGTTGCTTTTGATAAAAGTGTCTGCCAAATTAATGTAAATTCTTGAAAAAAGGTAAACATTGAACGAACTTATTTTTAAGAACCGTTCTGTCAAAGTTGTAAGCCAACTTGTTTCCAGTCCAAGGTTGGGTAATGCTAAGACTCACTTTTCACACAACCACGTCCAATGTTCCTGTAAAATGTGTCGAAGGAGGAAGCATTCAGTTTTAATAAGCTCCTGTATTCCTCTCAGCCTGACACAGATTCTCTTACCTGGCGGCCTATGCTGTACGTCGCAAGGCCTAAAAAACCTGTCAGGGGATATGTGGAGCACTCTCAGATTGTATTTTACCTCAGAAAAACTGAAAATTGACAAGATAGATTTATGAATCTCCTCTGTGAGGGTCATAATCCGAAGTCTGCAGTCAGAAACTTATTCGTAGTACTATGTTCAGTGTGTCACCAACCTTACATTTGCTGTCACACTGCATATATTATTTTCACATTACATCTTAATCACTACTGCTGTGTTTATGCATACAAAGGCGGGCATTTACGCTGTGTACAGTACATGCAAATGGTATTTTTGTAGTCAACTGTGTATTCCCTCGAAATTGAAACTGTAGGCTTGGTGTGAGGTCCGCCGTGCTTTAAGCACAAATGTTGTGTTATTTCGATTTAAAAGGGACAGTGGGAGTTCTTTTGGTTATTGTGTTACTAAATTATATAATGCATGATTAATGTCTAACAATGAAAGCACTAAATTTGCCAGAGGGTTAATGCATTTGGCATGTTTTGAAGCGTAGAGCTAGTTCATTTAGGTTGGTTAAGACTTCTGCTGTATTTACCAAACAAGCGCAGGCCTGGCTTTCATGTAATTCTTTCAATAGAATCTTTGCCTGAAGGCCTCCAGGCATTTTTCGTCTCTCCATGCGTGATACAAGCAAATGTACAATCAGGATTTATATCAACAGCCATCAGTTTGTGAGTTAGCATTAGCATCGAGTTTGCGTCTGTGATTAACAATTACGGAAGGTGTGCATGAGATGTGATAATAAAGTGAAATTTCAATTCACATTTATACTGTAAACATTAGGGGCGTGACAAGATCTCGTGGCACGAGATCCGATGTATTTTGTGAGATCCGATTGGTTTCGCGAGAACACATTTGTGACAAAACATTTTGCAGTGTTTACATATTGTTTATTACTGCATAATATAATTCATTAAAATAGAAGTTTAATTTGTTTCATTCCTTATTTCTAGGAATCACCACAATGCATGCATAAATACTGGAGTGGATTTTTTCCGTGGCTGTATATATTAAAATGGCACGTTTGGCTACATGTATTCATTCGTGCATGCACCATTTTTGTCAGGTTTTATTGCAGATTTGACACAAACTGTAGTTGAAAAAGCAGCCCAGGGGGCATTGCGAAGATGGGTGGTGTGTATTTGCCAAAGCATCTTCTTGTATGTTTACTTTCTGAGAAAATAATTGGACCCCTATCTTGAGGATATTACGCTGTAGATTCGAGGAGCAACGCGCAATTTGACTGATATGCTCAATTTGTTCAAGAGCTAGCTTGAGGATTAGCTTGTTTTTATCGTGGTGCATCTCGACAGTTTGATTTCTTGCTCCTTTACAGACTCCTTACCGAGTATCATTGGGGTATTAAAAAGCAACACTAAAAAGGAACATAAGTGTATTTATGTGATTTATATATTTTTTTACTTTGTAGTATGTCTTGGACGTTGGCTGATTTGTACGGTAAGCTCTCTTTTAGTCCCCAAACAATGTCGCGTATTTATATAACTAGCATTTCAAAGGATTTTGTTTGCCTTGGTTCACGTTTGTCGTAGAGGTTCAGTGGGAGCGCCTCCGCCCCAATTTTGTAATCTGCTTTCGCTCCCATCGTGGGAGAGGGGCTTTGATTGCTGTCGTGAACAAATTGCTCTGTTTGACTGGCTAGAAATCATAGGCAGCCCTGTTGTCCTCAACCGTTGACAAGATAGTCCTTTGATACCACAACAATAAAATACGGTATGAGCTGGTTCTGAGACGCTAATGAAGAAAATTTTGCCATTTATGTTGTTAATAAATAAATGAATAAATAATAGATACAGTTTCCATACGTGATCCGTCATGCTCGGAGGAAAGCTTTTCAATTTATTCTCAGTGGGAAGTAGGTGGCAGGCCATCACATGGGGATTGTGGGATTGATGGCAGAGTGGAACCAGCTGTGAGTTTCAGAAAGTTGCTTTAATTTTCGCAAATGAGAGGCGGAAAGTAAGCTGTTCAATGTTACGATTGACAAGCTTACAAGAGAAAGTTTTGGCAAATTAATAAATTACATTAGGTACATTCGGGTTCAGGGTTCATATGTAGTTTGCCTGGCAATCTTTGGCCAAAATTTTCTTTCACCGCTGGCGAACCCTTTGTTTAATTGTCATTGCATCATTTTAACACCTCGTCCCCCTTCCAAGTAGTTTTGTATAACCTTATATTGGTCTGTATCACCTGGTACTGTACCACACTTGTGTTTTACCCGATAGTCGAATTGAAGGTTTTGTCACTTTAAGACAAACTCCAGAATTGTGGTTTGATTTCAGATCTCTTTTGCAATATATTCTTGTGGTATTGCATTCTTTTTTCTGCCCATAGCCTGCTGGTTTATTCCATTATAAACATTAAGGGCACGGTAAGGATCCGTCTGAAGATTGATGATGTATACTGCTGGCTGTCTTTAAGATCTCTCACCAGGGGTGTGCATCAGAGCAATTCATTGGCGAATCGCATTATCATACATGGAAACCTCCCTTCATATTTTAAAATCTGTGTGTCAGTGCCGTTTCAGCCGTCATCTAATGTCATTAATATGCCCATTTATGGAAGATATTTTCTGTTTTTGAGTTTCTAATAGTCTTGAGGAAACGATTGTCAGACATTTGATTGTTTGTTGTTTACGAACGTTATGAAAGGAAGTAATGAAATCTTCCACTTGAAAGTTTTGAGGCGAACTTAGACTCATAGTACTGTATATAAGATGAAAGTTCAGAAGCGATTCACACGTGGTGTACATTATGCCCCATGATAAAGTGTTTGTGGCCCTCGTTCCACCTCATGTTGAGAGTTACTTATCAAACCCAAGAGATTCTGAACTCCTCAAAACCAGAGCCAATCTCAGACAAGCTGGCACCATGAACAATCCATCAGGCCTCAAATAATTTCTACCGCTTTGGCAAGTGATCTTTTAGATTGGCATTTGCTGAACTCTTTATCTGTAGAACAGAAAATGTTGAGCGTTTTGAGAACACGATGTCTAAGCGACGGTCATTTTAGAGGCTCACTGGAAAGAAAATTTGTTATTAATTATAGTGCCTTGCAAGGTTAAAACTTTCAAGGGAATTTGCTTACACAGTTTTTTGGTAAAAAAAGATGTCTAGGGTCATATATAATGTAGTAGTTGTCCCAATGTGCCCGTCTGGCCTAAATTCTCATTATTCAACGGCATATAGTGGTAGCCCGAATGAGAAACTAAAGTACAAAAGTATTTAAAACACTTGAGTAAAATAATTTATCTTATAAACCTTGTATTAAAATATTTAAAATATATAAAAATATATATATAATTGAATAGTGTTTAATAAAATATTTTATATTACGTAGAATAATTTATTAACCTTTAAGAAAATGTATATAAATATTTTTAAAAGAAAATAATGACTCTTTCGTATTCTTTCATATTGTTTGAAAGCTTCTCAGGTTGAGACCTTAAGAAACCGGCTGATAAAATGTACATCATAGTTTTGATAAGCTGATTATTATTCCACATTTTGGAGAAAAACAATAAAGAATAATTGTTATAAAACATTTGAATTAAAGCACTGTATATAATAATGTTTTATAAAACATTATATATATTAATAAACAATAAATAAATATAGCAATAAATAAATATTTACATACAGTGTGTATATATATATATGCTATATTTGTGCATATTTGTACATTCATAGAGTTCCTTCCTCAAGTGGAGGAGTTTAAGTATCTCGGGGTCTTGTTCACGAGTGAGGGAAGGATGGAACGGGAGATTGACAGACGGATCGGTGCAGCTTCTGCAGTAATGCGGTCGATGTACCGGTCCGTCGTGGTGAAGAAAGAGCTGAGCCGCAAGGCGAAGCTCTCAATTTACCGGTCAATCTACGTTCCTACTCTCACCTATGGTCATGAGCTTTGGGTCATGACCGAAAGGACAAGATCCCGGATACAGGCGGCTGAAATGAGCTTCCTCCGCAGGGTGGCTGGGCGATCCCTTAGAGATAGGGTGAGAAGCTCGGTCACCCGGGAGGAGCTCGGAGTAGAGCCGCTGCTCCTCCACATCGAGAGGGGTCAGCTGAGGTGGCTTGGGCATCTGTTACGGATGCCTACTGGACGCCTTCCCCGGAAGGTGCTCCGGGCCCGTCCGACCGGGAAGGAGACCCCGGGGAAGACCTAGGACACGCTGGTGGGACTATGTCTCCCGGCTGGCCTGGGAACGCCTCGGTGTCCCCCCGGAAGAGCTGGAGGAGGTGTCTAGGGTGAGGGATGTCTGGGCATCTCTGCTTAGACTGCTGCCCCGCGACCCGGCCCCAGATAAGCGGAAGAAAATGAATGAATGAATGAATGTACATTCTACATTATATTTCTATATTTGTTCAGTATATGTTGTATACACTGCAAAAATTAACTTGAATCAAGTGCTTATTTAACAGGTTACTTGTTTTAAGGCTTGTTTGATTTGTTTTAACATTTACATTTCATACTTCCCTATAAAACAAGATCAAGTTAATGTATCTTCATGTTATTTTAAGATATTGCAACACAAGACACAAGTATTAAGAAGTAAAAATTTTTGCACTGTATATACTATATGATATGGCGTCTCAAAGAAATCCCTCTTGGACTGCCAAAAGTTCTCAAAAACTGCTTCAGAAGACAGCACAGAGCATCACTCAAACACTATAACAATCATCATTAAAAGGATGATGCAAGTGTGCATGCCAAGTAAGAAATACCCAGATACAAATATTCCACTTTCTGCCCTTATGCATCGAGGGAGCAAAACAGCCTGTGCGCTCCCAGTCTGGCATGAGAATAAATCAAGAGGCTTTAGTAAATTACTGATTTGTAAATAAAGCATACTTTAGACAAGGTTCCAGTGGGAAATGCTTTATTTGGCTTCCAAACAAACACAGCGAGACAAACTGATCAAAAAAGCCACGATAAGTAAATTTTTATGAAATATAACCCTGAGCTGGCAGGTTATCATGCCAGGCCTAAAAAAAAGTAATAATAAATGTACCATCTGGACCACAGATATTTCCGCATTAAGAGCAAAATGTGTTTCTCGGGCCTCATCGGCTTTAAGGAGTGTTACACGCGTGTAAAATCGAAGGTGGCCGAAAGACTGATATGTTTTTAAATGCGGCCTAGCAGGATCCTGTGGTACAGCGCGGAATAACAAGAGAAGAGTGTGAGTGAATCGGCTGGGAGCTGACTCCACAGGTGACATGCCCGTGAGCGACGTACATGGAAATGAGACAGGCAATACTACCCGTGCCGTAAGTCGGGTGGAAAGACAGACATGTCGAGAAATAAAAAGACAGACAGTGATGTGGAGAGGAAAAAAGGGAGGCAAACATGCAAAAGGCACTGTGGTAGATATGAAAATGTCTTGGGGATGAAGTAAGTTGAAAGGGGTGCCTCTCAAATGCCTCTCGGGCGCCGAATAGGTCTGAGAAGGGCAGGATTGGGAGGTTCTCTTGTGAATCCCCATACCAAAGGCTGACCAACGGACGTGATGTGTAGTCCCAACGGTGTGTCTGTCATTCCAGAATCTCTGCAGAGCACAAATGCTGATATTTTGAAGTATATCTAAGGCTAACATTTCAAAATCTTGTAAGTAAAAGTCATAGTGCAGTGCCGACAAAAGGTAAGGTGGGTCATCCTCTAACACTGTAAGTAGTGTAGTCGAGCAAAGTAAAAACGGTGCTCACCAAGGGCCAACAATTTCAGTCAAAGAGTCTGTTAGACAGCACGTATTCTCCCAGCATGCAAAGCGTCACACTGTCAGCTTCTCTCACTTCTTATCGCAGGGGTCGATTTGTGTTTCCTTTGCAACCGAGATCCCCATATTCGAGACTCTGTCTTCCTAACAAGCTTTCTGAAGGATGGTTTCTTTCCTAGATTTTAGTCTTCCACCCCGAATCTTCCCTACTTGCTTCCCCTCTCGAGTTTCACTATGGGGTTCCCCGTGTGCAGTGATTAAGCTGGAGGATGTATCAGGCATGGGCTCACGCTGAGGGCTCCGTTTTATAGACCGGTGAGTGATTTAAAGAGAGGCGCCTTGGATGAGCGAGTGACTACAACCGGAGGCTGAGATGTAGGCGTCTGGTGCTCAAGAGGGTCTGACTCACAACCCCTCTTCACTTGTCTTTGGGTAGACGGCGGGTGATTGATTCGTGCAGATGTGGCCCGTTCCCTCACCCCTTCAGTCACTCACCAAGAGCTGCGGTGAATCATTCAAAGGCGAGAGGGAAAAACGAGAGACTGAAACCTGCTGAGATAGAGGGAGAAATGAAGCTATCGATGACTCATAGGCTCGGGACAATGACTTGAAAAATGAAGTAGGCATGTACAAAGACTTGAGGAGATGTTTGCCCAGCATTTGTGTGTTAGATCAAGTTTGCTCTAAATTCTTTCTGCGTTCTTGTGTGCTTCAGTACATCTTTGCATGATTACAACCTTGTTTATAAACTCTTCTGTTTTGTTCAGCTATAAAAGGCCTGGCATCTGTGTCTTTATGTATTCAAAATTTCGTTTAATAGCGTATCAGATCAGCGTTACAGTATATAATTTCAGACCGCCATTACCGCATCCTTCATCAAGGAGCTTCTTTCTGCTTTGTTGACAACTACTTTTCACACTAAACCCCTCAAATGTGCCATTTATGGTTTTAGATTTGGCAAGTTTGAAGATAATGGCAGATGCAGGTACCTTTAGACTAAATACTTTACACAAAATAACATTTCTTCTTAGTTAACAGTTCTTTTTAGTTTTCTTGTTCAACTCATAGTATCTACTGTGGCGTTTTACTGTTCTTGTTTTTGGCTCTTTTTTCATTTTCCAGATAAGATCTCTTACTGAACAGTCACAAATAGATGAGTTGTTTGTCCCAGACAGCAGTGAGATTAAATGGAGCAAACAGAAGTCTTCTGCATCTCAAATCTTTATCCTATGAAAGACACCAGTAATCTTATTTGTCTCCTTTAGTTTCATAAGATACTTCAACAACGTCTCAAACTGCTCAGAAGTCTACAATCAGAGGTTACAGATTTACTTAAATGAACTCAAACATTTATATAATTCCTTCAATAGTAAACATTTCATAGCTTTCCAAATTGCATTGATTTTATATAATTGTAAAATTATATCTTGTAAATTTGCTGTATATTTCTGTAATTTATTTCAAAAATAAAAACAGGAACGTTTGGTAAAATTAGTTTTTGTTACCGTATACACTTGCTGTATGACAGCTTCTGTTTGATTTGATCCATTATACGGAATTTTATGACAAATTATTTTTTATGGATAACATCTCCAACATAAGCCATTAAAAATGAGCAATTCGATTTCCTGTTTTCTTCCGTACACAAACACAACATTTCAGTACTTTAAAACATGCAATGAACAATTAACCAAATCTCTGTCTCACTGTTGTTTTTGTAGTAACTTGTTGTATCTTCTATTTTTTCTGCTTTTTGTACTAAAGATAATTGAGCCACCCGTGACAGATGCTATAAGATTACCTGCCAAGACTAAGATGTCGAGATGGAAGGCAGCGAGTTTAAGGAAATTATGAGTAGCATATTGTTAATTAGTTTGATTAATTAACTGTGATTAAGAACACCTTCACATCTCCATGTCGATGTTTATTGATTTGCCATTTAAAGACAGCAACTTTCATTAAAAGTGACTTCCAAATGCCAACACGCTTTAAGGGGACGGAAAAGCATCCGGGGAAAAGCTCGTGATCTTCGAAACACCGGTAGTGAGTCATGCCAAACAACAATAAATGGACGACATGGGAGACATTGCACCAAGCATAGCCCAGTTATCATTAATCTTCTAGGAACCATGTGTCGGTCGTGTGAGAAATATGGAGAAAATATATGTTTCCCCCAATGTCCCATTTTGTGTTGTGTACATGTTCTGATTTAAAAGCATTCGGTTGTGACTACATTGTGTTGTGCAGATTTAGATAAATGTGTCTCATAAATGCTCTCAAATTTCCGTGCAATATTATAAGAGCTATTATTTGTTCCTCACAATATCTGACCAAATCTACCGAGGGCTATTTGGTAGAGCTATTTCTATCTACATACACCGCGGGTCCCCTTACATGGAATTCACCATGTTGTTTCTACAGTAGCCCTAAACGGACAAACTGCTCTATATATAGCGTGTTTCGTAAATACGTGATCACTGGACCTTCAAGTGACAAACTGAAATGTAATTTTTCATAATTATATTTATTACATTTGTAATGTAATAGAAATGTAATTTATTTAATTTATTTGACATCATTTGGGATAGCTGTATAATTTATGTATGAACATGTTTAGTATTGGACACTAAGGGTTGCCAGGTCCAGCACAAATCTCCAGTTTAGGTCAACTTAAAACGTCATAGTTCTAATATCTTTATTGAAAACTGTCTTAAGACCTAAGACCTTTGCTTTTAATAGGGTTTGCTGTGAATCTTCTTATTTATCTTTTCTTGTTTATTCATATTTAAATATCACTTATTCTGTTTATCCACTTTTCTTTATAGCCGAATCTCTGGCTGCATTTCATTATTTTGTATGACAAAGTGATATTTAAATATGAATAGCTTAATATTAAAAGCCACAGCACAACCCTTGGCTTGTTTATTTTCAACAGTGAATGAATTATCAAAGTCGCCCAATTTGGCGGGATAACTGTGCCCCTTGCGTCACTGTTTACAGTTACTTTGAAAAATGTCATTATAATTGTTTATCCACTTCATCACTGTCAACATCAACTCTATCCGTATTTCTGCAATTGCCTTGGTCATTTTTGAGCAGCTTGGTTGTTTTTGACTGTTAAACTTTCTCTCTTTTTCTCGCTGTCCTCACTGCCTGCAGTCAGTCATTGTCCTACTTTGAGAACAGCAGCGTCGCTCTCAGTCAGTTCCACACACCATCACTGCACAGCGGGCAAAATAGAGACCGAAGTTACGACACGTGGCAGATATATGTCTGCTGGTTGAGTCCTGCTGGTGTGGCAATGATGTCTTGTTTGCCATAGGATCACGGAAGAAGTTTAAGATGTTCCCAGTGCAAACAAAACAGCAGGGTTTTCACCCCATCATTCCAAACCTTTCTGACTTTCTTTCTTCTGCAGAACACTAAATAAGATATTTTTAAGAACGTTAGTAACCAAATCACATTGACCCACATTGACTTCCATTGTATGAAACTGGCAGGGAAATTGACACGCAGGCTGGGTAAGGGGGACGGGTCAGTGAATTACTGAACGTCTTGAAAGGTCCCATTGAAATTGAAAAGTGCCATAATGTTGGCGGGAGAGCCAGGTGCATCATCACCTCAGGTGTAACGGTGAAACCACAGGCTGTTGAGGGAGAAGAGTCATCTTAATCTGGACGGTTTCTTTAGGCGAGGTATAAATCACGCTGGCACAATGAAAGCAGGGCTCAGCGATGCTCCAATAACCGAGCAGGCCTGTTTTCTCCTATGTTGTGTCTGAAACTGCTCTCTCATTCACTCCTTCACTATTCCTTATATAGCGAATGTCATTTGAGTCCACTATGTGGGGAAGAAGAGAAGGAAAATGAGTGATTTCGGACACTGACGTACAGTATATATCCTGTGACTGACAATACTGTCACAGAATTTCGTCATAAAATGTAACAATTAGGTTATATTACACCTGTGTGGCTTTGTGGATTGTTTTATAAAATACTAAAATTCATTTTCACTTTCGCTTATTGTGTCAGTTAAGTAGAAAAGAGAACAAAACAACTATCACATTTATTTTCAGGCATGCTTATTTATCATGTTTATACAATATTTAAAATAAAACTCTACTGTTTGACACATTCATTTAATCTGCTTATTCTTTGAAAGTGGAAAATATTTGTCAACAAGAACAAACACAAGTGGCATAAACGGACAGTGTCCTCCTGCTGATTCTAATCAAGCCGCCGTCTTGTCTTATGATGGGAAATAGTGAGTGAACGAATCAAAATCACAGAGTGCATTGTGGGTAAAAAAGAGTGAATGAATGTAGGGAATGAAGTAGTTCAATCAGGTTTCGAACACCATTACAAAATGGCGGACACCCGATATAGTGCACTATACAGGAGGGGAGTGATTTGTTTGTCTCTGAATCGTGAGAGGACCGATCCAGAGGTTTTTGTTCTTTTCATTTGCTCGGTGGCGTGGGTTCTACATCAACGGCTTGTTAATAAAACCCGGAAGTCAAGCGGTGTAATGAGAAAGCAAGCAGCATGTTAACGTTTTAAAACCAAGATTTAATTCGTTTCTTATTTGGATGGCAAGCTTTCACCTGCATCCTTCATTTGCATGCATTTTAAGAGTTGTTTTAGATCCCAGTTCACCAAGGGAAGTATGCGTTTTATTTTGTTGTTTTTTTAAAGATGCGTTAAAAAGCATATGGTCTATAAGCTATATTTTCCCTCAGAATCAATGTTTCTCCAATCAACAAAAAAACAACACGCCAATTCACTTGTCTGTCATGAAAGCAGAATCTAGTTTTGTTGCCTTGACGCATTTTACCATGTTTACCTGAACGCCGTTTCAAGATGAAACTTAGCGACTCAGCTTGAAGTCTCTTCTCTGGTCCCTCGTCAGGCTCGTGTCGTGTTCCCCTCAGAGATGGTATGAAAAGAGCCCTCATCTGAAGATGCCTGTTACCTTGAAATGTCAACAATAAAATACCCTGAGTAAGAATAGGAAAAGGAGAAAAAAGGTCAGCGTGAATATTGCCATGAAAAAGATGGTTCAAGGTAAGAGGAAAGGAGCCTATGAGAAAGTAATAAAAGGTTTTGTTAGTTTTCCCCTAGAAAAGCATTGCTTGTATTGAATGTTTTTTATGTGCCGTCTAGCGGTTACTTTGACAAATTTCCACATGCCTTTTCCTGTAAGTTTGTTACAAAACGCCAGACAAAAACCTCTCAGTAAGTAGCAGCCTTGTCAGCCTGCCTTTCCCTGCCGAGAGCTGGCAAGATTTTGCTTTTGTGGCAGACGGATTAAACGTTTGCGTACCGAAAAGTGTTTTTCCGTGTTATTTTGGAATGAAGAACGTGATTTTGATAAGACTTGAGAAACTTTAGTTGAAACAGAAGATTTAGTCAGTTAGTCATTGAGCTACATTTAGTGACTTGTGGATTGCTTTGTTTGTTCTTCTGCAGAACACAAAAAATATATTTTGAAGACCGTTGCCCCCCCCATTGACGCAAAACCACTGAGACATTTCCCAAAATATCTTCTTTGTGTTGCACAGATGAAAGAGTCATATACAGGTTTTTTAAGACACGAGTACATTTTGACAGAAGTGTTACTAAACATATATGTGCATTTCTTTCCCACTATAATATATAAAAATACACGATCACAGTTAAGTCACCTCAAATCTCTTCTTGGCTCATTTCGACATGACTGGAGATTGATTAAGTGAGGCATTATCTTGGAGTCACTTCGACCAGATCAATCCGATTCATGATAGTTCAGTCCAATTTGCAGTCTTAAATTGTTTTCTACTCTCACTAAAGTGTATCTTATTCGCAATGTGTGGGACTGACCTAGCAACCACCCAGAACACCCTGGCAACCATTACACATCATCTGAACCCCTGATACTGGTTATGTATCTAAACCCCTGAAACGTTTTGTATTCGCTGTGGAGATCATTGATGTGGAGACTCAACACATCAGAGATTCTTCGCATGGGTCTATTGGAATTTAAGTTTGGGCCACATAACATTTTTTTTATGAAGAATCTACATTCTATAATGTATTTACATCCACTTTTGGATATTAGAAGACAATAAACTAGTGAGTATGAAATATGTACAAAAGAGTTGTGAAAGTCCACAGGGCCAATACTTAAAGAAACCCATATGCACATTTAAAAGCATAATGGCATCCACTTCTTAGCCTCAGTCTGTGTTTGTGTCTGTGTGTCGTTCACAGCTCAGGAAAGATTCAGAGACACCAACTCTTTCCTAACTAGCTTGATGGTACCATTAAAACGTCTCCGTGTTTGTTAATTAGCATATAAAGCTCTGGGTTATTTCTGTAAATGAGAGTTTTTGAGAGCATCGGCTTCTTGTGATTTATTCTGTGTGTCTGAACCTTAGGCGACATCTCCGTTTCAACTGAGAAAACATTTGGCTTAAAAGAAAAGGATGAAACGCGAAAGACAAGCGTGCGTTATTCTGACACAACCAGTGTGCCGTCGTTAGCATAAAAGCACATATATATTAACTTTTATCTTTTACACATCAGTTATTCATCAGATCAACTGTACACAGGAGTTCTGAAATCTGTGCGGTTTCTCTCCCAAGTCACGTAGAGATTTAGATAAAACTGAAGATTTGATATCTATTTAAAACACATCAGGGATTTGATGTAAATGTTGTACGGTTTAATAAGAAGCAGCGAGTATACTGTAGCTGTATAGAAACGGTAAAATACAGATATTATACTGGCTGGATGTTTCAATATTCTTCTTTATAATGTGTCTTCAGAATGTATGAACATCTGCTCAAACATCTTTGTTTGTTGACATTATCTGTGCTAATATTGCTAGTATTGTTAGCATTGCCGGTTATCTTATAAAATCAATTGTTTGCGCACTTGGTTATTTGTTTTGTAAAGAAAACAAAACAAAACAAATATATCTGTATCTTTATACAAATTCTCAAGAACCTCAATGAAGGTTTGTATTTACCATAACATTGTAAATGTCACGGAGTATGTCAGCGAGTGGGCAATGGTCACAGTTGTACGTCAAGTCGTACTTTGTCGAGGACTGGTGTGACTTTGCCGAGGCAAGAAGCTGCGCTTAAATTCACTTAAAAGCGAGCGTAGACACAAGGTGCAGTTCTTCTCGAAGTCCCCCTGGCGTGCTGAGAATGTCAGTTCTGCCTTGAGGGAGAACATAAATGAAGAGCTTGTCCTGGATCTTTCTTCTCTCGTTCCAGACCCTCAAGAGAAGACGTCTGAGCCCGGCAGATGTTGAGCCAATTTCCCAGACGCACTCGCACGTAAACAAGCATGTCCGCGTCAACACCCCCACCCACCCAATGTTCAAGGCAGCACCTTGTCTTCATATTGCATTCATCTTGCTTAATGAGAGTGTGGACGTGGCGCTCCCAGACCTCGTAACAGTCACCAGATTAAAACTTATACAGTTTGATGTCAGCTTATGAACACCAATTCTTCACATACTGTACTACTTCATTTGCATCTGTCATTGGCTAAAATGTGAAATAATTGCATCATAAATGTGTTGTTTGAGGTGCTAATGTTATCCGCGAAAACATCTGGCTATATTTAAATGTTATTACGTCTTGCATCTTTGCACAATATACGAACTGAGCATGCCTGAATCATACTCGATGGCAATCGAAAGCATATCACACATTCTGTTGATCGTCTCGAACTTATGTTCCTTCATGAACTATAAACCTGTTTTTGAAACACTCCCTGATTCATGACTTATAAATTGTAAATGAGCTTAGAATGTTATTCCATCCTCCCCAGATGTCTGACAGAGACTTGTGACAACAACAGATTGTTCTTGAAGGTCGTAGGGCGAGAAACTGTTGCCTTTATAGCTCGGTGAGCTGGGAGTCACGGGAGTTTAAATCTGACAGGGCGTCAATAATATATCAGCAGAGCAGAGCGGTGTCATTGTATTCGCTTTTGTGTTTTGTGAAATAAGTTCGGAGTATTTTTACTTCAGGTGTCTGGAGCGAGCACTGGGGTTTTTGATGTTCTGTAATGACGTCACGGGTTAAAGTAGTCATGAGCAGGGCTGTGGAGTAAAGACCTGTTCACACCAAGAACAAAGTTTTAAATATTGTTCTTAATTTAATACAATAGTAGATCCCACACCACACTGAAAATACAGAGGAACGACTTGGTTGGATCACTTTCAGAGGGAATTTTTCCAGCTGACGAACGATAAAACATTAACTTAGCAATCCATTCAAATTTAATGACTCTATTTCGCATTTAAAATGTGAAACTACAGTGTACGAGCTTACAATAAACATTGTTATCGTTTCTTGGTGTTCTTGGTAGCTCAAAGTAGTGATGCGAATAACTTGACGACAGATCATATGTTTTCAAAATATAGTAGCTTTTCCAACCTGTTCTCATAACGGTTTCACAAGGTGACTAATTCGTATGAATTCGTACAATGTAAATCATACAAAAATGTACAATTATTAGAAAAAAAACAATACAGAACTCCTCCCATAATACCACCCTTAAACCTAACGTCAATGCCACCTAAGCAAATTGTAGTAAAATGTATGCATGAGATCGTACAAATTCATATGAAGTAAGCGCGCTATACAGGAACGTCTTTGTCTGTTTCGGAGGGCTGTCGTTTTAGCATTGTTGTTTTTTCAAGGCTCTTTATTGTATTTATTCATTCTTTTGGATTTAGTTCCTTGGGCTCCCTGCTCAGCATGTTACTTGGTCTATTTATAGCAAACATTATTAAACTTATTATAATCGCCCTAATAGATGTCCTAAATGTTTTTTGCTCCTGCTACTTTTTTAAAGGCAAATATCTACTTTATTTATTTATGTAATGTGTAAATCAATATTGATGAATATCATTTTTATTTACTTATTTATTTATTTCCTATACACAAACACGAGACTCTGCTTGTTTGTGAATCCAGGCCATCTTATGTTATAATCTTTACTTTTGTTGATATACATTTTGAGCCCAACATTGTTTTCTGCTTAATAGAAAACAGATATTTTTATTAATGTCTGTTAAAGCTTTATTATAGGAATCAATAAAAAATAGAGTTTGTCAATAATAGCGCCTCAATAGAGAACTGTCCTAGAGTAAAATGCACTGGTATTGTAAGTCATACCCGGGGAAAATGACAGTCTTGTAAATAGTACGCTTTGCTGTGACTGATGGCCTCTATTTGAACACACTGTGATCATTCACTCACTATTTCTTTACCTGCTCAGTTTTCTTCCGATTATAGTTTATTTTATTCATGAGACCCCATTGGCGTGTAAAAGTCACAGTAGTGTAGATCTGCGATGTAAAGAGATCTGTCGCCGGCTGATTTCATCTTGGCACGAAATGATCCATGATGGATTTCACAAAGGGGTAATTTTATAAACAGTAGGTTTTGTCGTCACATAGGATCATGCGATATGTAGAATGATAAAATCAGGAGGGAAAGTGAATGAGAATCCGCTGACAGAGTTTGTCATCTTAACGCACTTTGCTAGCATTACCAAACCTGCGAGTAGAGAATTATGGCGAGATTTGAGAATCACAGCTGGGGATTTACATACCAATATTTATTCCTCCAAACATGTTAAAATCATTTCTCTCAACCGATTGTTTTCTAAACCTATCTGTCAGGACAAGAGTGAAGTGTAATCTATTTTAGATTCAGATAAAGGAATCAAACCAAGTGCGAACAGTCAGAGAGGATTCAGAAGCAACAGGGATATTATTGTGGGGTGACCAGTTCGAAAACTTTCTACCTGTCCCAGAACAAGTAGAATATTTGTTCTTAAAGCACACATCTAGTGAAATGTATGGATTTACTATGGAATGCTCAAAGTTTATATCTGTGATAAACTGGGTTTCTGGTTGTGTTGTGGTAACACAAGAGCAAGTGACAGTCTTGCAGCTCTGAGGTTTTGTTGTGTTAACATATCGGCTTGAACTTAACGCAGCTTGCTATAAAGCACATGTTGACTGTCACTAAGAGTCAGAGCTTCTTCGTAGATTCACAGCTACTCCAGACAGTTGTGCCCGTCCTCCGGCCAGAATATGGGTTCGAGTAATATCCGTGATTGTGTTTACTTGTGTATGTCGTTGCTGTCAAATCAGTTTAGTCGCTTATAATACTGTATGAACTGCAGGGAATCCATGTGGTGTTGGCAAACCCGATCCAAACCGGTTTTAATCTGAATTGCAATTGGATTATTATACATTTGAGTCTGTTTACAATATTTTGGCATTGCATACGAGATCATTTTCTTTGCTCACAAAACCTGTATGACTTACTTTTTTCTTATAAACACAAAATATGTTTTTGGAAGAATGTGGGAAACCAAAAAGTTACGTAGTACCATTGACTACCATCCCCTATAGCACACATACATCTGGGAGACGTCTGTTTGATGTCTGCAAGACGAATTTGTTTCATCGTTCGCTCACCTGCAATACATTTCTGATATGTTTCATGGTAACCATGATTTTACTACATTTTCCATGTTTTTTTTTGTTTAAACTCCAGTAAAACCATGTTTTTTTTGGTTTTAAATCATGGTTAGTTTTCGTATGCACTGTCAGACGACATAAACACATATTTTCGAAGACGTAGCAGATGTTTTCCAGATCTTTAGAAGACAACTTACAGACCTACCTGGGGCAGTAGATTTTCTACCCAGTTAAGAAATGTTTACAAGTTTGAAACAACTTGAGAATGAGTTAATACAACAACATTTTTATAAAAATGATCATGCTACACTTTACTAACATTATTTTTGGTTGACGGATGTATTGGCTGTTTCAAATCTGTCAAAGTTTGTCCAACATGTCTCAGTCAGACTAATATAGTTGCTTTCACCAGCATATTGCTAGCATAGATATAGCTCAAAGTGGATGGCGGATCTTACGGGCAACTGATAACCTTCATGGAACGCTTGCCCCTTTCCAAGTCCCGATGTTTTTTAACTCGTCTCATGGGAACGGGTAGATGAAATATGACAAGACTATCTGCACCCAACACAAATGAGCGCATCAACCCTTCCAACGCAGCCTTCAGCCAAACATGACCTACATCCCATGTCTGCCGTGAGAAACCGTGTTTAGTTAGTTCTGTATATACAGGTTTGCTTTCTTTTGTCTTGTTTTGTCATTCCTAACAACATGCGATTTTTAGCCACCTCGGTTGGGCCCGCCGTTGGGAACTCCACTTACCAAGTGTAACTTGTTTTAAAGTGTTGCCATTACTCTTCGAAGCACAAGGCGGAATACCCCAGACACACACGCAGATGCTTTTGGAAATCCACAGTGCCACGAATCGTATGATAAATCTGTCAATTAGCAAAAGTCGGGATGATCGTACAGCTTGTGTTGAATTGAGCGTCGCGCTGGGGACCGCAAGGGTTCCGCAAGCTTTTGTTTCAACATAATTTGTGATAAATTGTGATTCATATGTGCCTAAGACAGACAAGAGGCTGGTGATGAGTTGATTTATCAAAACCGGCAGTTGCTTGTGTAGTATCACTCTTACTGGGACTGAAGAGAATATGTTGAAACGGTTCCCAGAGGCCGGTGTAGAAATGCACACTGATTCAGTTTCACCTATTAGAAAAATATTACATCAGACCCTTCATAGCCAGAGATTCCCTACTGTTTATAAATGTGATGTATGTGAAGCATGTAGCTTTGTGTGGGGTATAGATAAACAGTGAAATATCACATTAATTCTGTATTTAAATGACATTGGATACTGGATTGCCATGTTTTTTAATAATCGCTGTCTGTTACGCCCCGATACTATTAGTGACATCTCCGTTTTTTATGTATCAGTTGGTTAATACCAAACATTTCCATGTGGCATTGAAGAGAACACAGAAAGAGAGAAAAAGCTGCAGTATTATTTTCATTTTTGTTTATTAAGATACATTTATACTTTTTATTATTATACAGTATATAGTAGAAATGAAAGTATAATATAATAATTATTATATATATATAATATATAGTAATAATATTAAAATATAATAAACAAATTATAATACATTCATAAGTCTGATTTAAAATGTCTTTAAGATAGTTAAACACCAGTTAAATTTGCAATCAAATATCTCTTAACTCTCCTTTTAAGAAAACAACATAAAGTAACAGTGAAACCCGCTGGAGCAGTTTACCATCAGCTTTAATGGTTTAGATGACCAGCTTAGCCCATCTAAACACCGGTACGATCAGGCTGCAAAGTTAAAAACATGAAATACGTTTCCTTTAGTCAACAGATAAACAATTTCAGACATTTTCAAATTCTTTCTCTGCATGCTTTCCTGGCACGTAAATGTTGCTGAAATGTCTGGGAGACACCAGCGTGTTGGTGATAATATGTGGTGTATTTTAAGGGCACTTTGAAGAACTCTGTCTTTTCATTCATGACCCCTTACGGGCTTACGGGCAACTAATTCGAATTCAGGAAGTTTGAGTTGCCGGCCCTCTGGGGCTTCACTCTTGTAGGTCATTGGATGTCAGAGGCGCAGTGCGATGTCTGAGCGTTCCGACACAGACAAATGTGTCTCTTAGCTCTAAATGCCCCCGTGGCTGGCCGTGTCAGTTCGGCTCACGTGGTGAACATAGAGCTGGCAGTGCGTGATTTCTCGCCCTCAACGGGCTGTTTGATGTGTCAAACAAATTTCTCGGATAAAACAAGTTGCTTCTTTGGTGTACGTGGAGTGTCTTTGTGGAGTTTTCTTTGTCCCTATGTGAAAGGGAAATAAATGCACACTTTGTGATTCCTTGGAAAACAGAGTTTTGCCAATACAGGCAGGATCTCTCACTGTTGTTCGGAGATGAAGCTTTTATTCCAAAAACTGTACTGCAGTGGCTAAAGAAAAAAGAAGTTCAAACAATTGTTGTTAATAAGAGTCATAGCATTGGAGATTCTTGAAATACAAGTAATGTCATTGTTGAATATCGACCAACACAACAGTACTATAAGTGCTTTTCGTTAAATATGATCGATCATTAAACAAAATCACAATAGATATTTATAGCTAATACGAGGTCTCTTGGGTAGCTGGAATGGAGGGTCATGGAATCCAACAGGGTGGGTTGTGGCAAAGCAGCCCACATTGTAATGCATCTGTGTTTAAAGTCAAACCTTATGTATTTACAGTTGTAGTCCATAGTTTGTCAGTCCCAATTGGATTTGGGTCAGTGTTGTAAGAAAACAAATACACCAGATTAAAGATCTTAATAAATCTCTTGTAGCAGAATATTCGAGCATGATGATGTCAGCAAAATAAAATGTTTCAGTGAAATAACGCAAAGGAACGTTTATGTGTAAGTGACTTTAACTACATGAGCAAGTTTTTGTCTACTAGGTGAGGTAGACTCCTCCGGGCTATTGCACCATGAAAGGTCAGTGGGTACAACGATGTGACAAAGCAGCAGCAGGCAGGCTGAAAAACTTCAACCATATAAAACCAAGATATTTCCCGTCACTCGACAACCACAGAACATGCTTCCTGACATTTCGCTTGCGTAGAGTTTGGCTTTGTTCAAATGAAAAATTATGGTTTTAATCCAGTAAAAGTAGAGTAACCATGGCTTTACCATAGTAAAAGTAAAGAAACCGTGGTTTTACTATAAAAAGTATAGTAAGCATGGTTTTATAATAGTAAAAGTATAGCAACCATAGTTTTACTATAGTAAGTGTGTAGTAAGCATGGTTTTATTATAGTACAAGTTGCCTATAGTAACCGTGTATTTTCTATAGTAAAGGTATAGTTAGTACCGTTTTATTCTAGTGAAAGTATAGTACTTTACTACAGTAAAAGTATAGTAACCCTGTTTTTACTATAGTAAAAGTATAGGAAATGTGGTTTTACTGTAGTGAAAGTATAGTACTCAACTGAGTAAAAGTAAAGTAAAAATAGGGTTTACTATAATAAAACCAAGCTTACTGTATTTTTTATATAGTACAAGTATAGTAACCATGGTTTTACAATGCTAAAAGATTAGGAACCGTGGCTTTACCATGGTATAACATTAGTAACCATGGATTTACTGCAGTAAATGTGAAGTAACCATGGTTTAGTAACGATTGTTTTATTACAGTAAAAGTATAGTAGCCTTGGGTTTATAATAGTACAAATTTAGTAACCGTGGTTTTACTATACTAAAAGTTTAGGAAGTGCGGCTTTACTATAGTACAAGTATAGTAACCATATTTTTGTTGTAATTAAATCATGGTTAATTTGTAAAGGAAATGTGTTCTGTCTGTTCTTTGTAATCCTCTAAGTAGTTTTTTACCTAAATTCCATTTCTTTATTCTTTCACGCCGTCCCCCGAGAGGTTCGTCTTTAGCGGAAAAAGTGAGCTCTCTAAAGTAGACGGCGTTTTGGTCCACCTGCTTTCCCAAGCTGTAATTAGCTGAAGCCTCTGGACCTAATTAAGCGGCAGATACAGTGTGTGATAACTCCACGTGGAGAAACTGAATAGGTTTTAGGTCCTCACAAAGGCCTGAAGCTTGGCAGCATAAAGGAAGAAAAAGAAGCGAAAGTCTTAATTGTTTCCTTGCTGTTGCTGCCACTTTCTGTTTTTGTCTTCTGAAGGGAAACAAGAGCATTTAACTGTCGGTTTGCTCGCGGTATAACACGGCTTGTGGCAGCTTGGTTTGGTCTTCTGGCTAGTACAAAAATGCTCCCGGTTTGTTCAATTCAATTCAATTTTATTTATATAGCGCTTTTCACAATTTGCATTGTTCCAAAGCAGCTTTACAGGGGAAAAACGAAAAACCCAAGAAAGGGTAAAACACACTATATCGACTGATATTCTGAAAACCAGATTGAAACCCTGAAGGTTTAAAAGCTGGTTTCTTGCTCATCCAAGATGGTTTGGTTGCTAAGCTAGACTTTACGACAAAGAAAGATGTAGTCACACTATCACAACTCCAGTCGCTCGCCGTGTGAGGCTTATTTTAAGTAGTTACATTACACACCTGCTGTGATAGTACGATTAGGAGGTCTTATGGGCATTTCAACAGTGTATTATTACTTTATTTTTATACCACAGAGGAATAAAAGCAAATTGCCCCTCAATCATCTTTGTGTTTAGAGAAGATGTGCCAGCGTTAATGAAATCAGCGGGGACTGCAAGTAATTGTATGCGTTAAGATAAACGTCGCTCTGAGGCCGCCGGCGTAATATTCCGGTGACCCCGTATTTTGTCAGACCTTCCCTAGCGTGGAACAAAACTTGTGGAGCGTTTCCTCTGGGCTGAGTAGACTAACTAATTAGAACTCAATCTGACGCAGTCAGAGCTCAGTGAATAGAAGATGGAAATAAACCAATGGTGAGAGAGAAAATACTCCAAGGATATGATTCAAGAACTGGGTAAAAGATTTTGTGGAACAGTTCTAACCTTGAGTATGAACAATAGAATTGGTAATCTATGCGCAGTGCTGTTCGCCCCAGTGCATTGTGGGATGTTAAAATATCGGGGCTTGGTGTGAGCGGTCAAGTTTTATCTTAGTGTAATGTATTCTTTTGGTTTACTGCATCACAGTCATTGTGCATATTGAAGTCCTTTTTATAAAAGGAGTTGTTGAAAGAGAATTGCGTAAAAGCATTCAGTTAATATTATTGATCAAACGATGTCATGTATTCAGCAGGGTAATTCATACTCGTGTCAGATTTCATAACTGTTCAATTTGCATTTTAAGTTTGTGTTATTTGCATGCGACGCACGTTTCCCCAGACACGCATACATAAATACACACAAACATTTTGATTTTGTTGTCTCGGATGTTGCGTACAGTTAGGTCCATAAATATTTGGACAGAAGCACATTTTTTTGTTATTTTTTTGTTCAGGGAGATCTCCATGCAAGTGAAACAGACCTCAGCTACATTTCAAAAACACAACAAATCCATCAGAAAGAAAGAGGCAAGGAACATTAAGACCATTCTGAGAAAAAAAACACACCTCTGAGCTCAGAAAAAATATGAGACTAAAGTAGTGCATGATGACATTATCCTCTCCATGATAAAGAAAAACAACAATAACAAAAAATGTGCATCTGTCCAAATATTTATGGACCTAACTGTATGTTCTTAAAGGGATAGTTTACTAATAAATGAAAGATTTGTCAATTATTCACGTCATTCAAAACCTGTATATTTTTTCCATACAGTCAATGGGGTTTAATGTTGTTTGCTTAAAAAAAATCTTTTTCTGTGTTCTGCAGTAAAAAAGAAAGTCATAGAGGTTTGGAATGACATGACAATGAGTCAATTATGACAGATTTCATTACGAAACCCAATGACTGCATTTTTACAATACTACACGTTTTCAAAAATATTCATATAAACACAAACAACACACATTAGCATTTATTTCAAGCAGCCGAAGCTGCACTGATAAGATGTTTTATGCAACTAAGGAAACTGTTTTTCTGCAAAAATGAGTAATGCATGTATAATGCCGGTAATCCTAAATTAATCCTCAGAGACACTGTGAAACCTCAGTTACTTAAAAAGACTCATGGCTGTTCAACATTCTGGTCCCTAATTATGCTGTCAGTTACGCTTTCTTTTACAACAGTTAGCAGCCTTTATTGTTTCGTTGTGCACAACAGTTTTTACATAACTGAACACTGTCGCCTTGTAAAGTGAACACAGTGGGGGCAAAGTTGTATGGCTTTAAATTTGCATTCATAAATTGTATATAATCTTGTATATAATCAAAACCTTTTTTTCATTATCTTTTTCTTTCCTTTCAGATTCACAGGCTGAGAACGGTCAGAAGGTCAAGAACCATGAGTTACAGCTGTGGCAAGCAATGCTATAACCCTATAACACGGACCATGTAAAATCGGGACTATGTTTGGCATCATGTTTCCCGTACAGCTGTGACTGCCCTCAAGACAATTTTTTTCCCCTGAACCTGTCCAACTAATCCTATTGGTCGTCCATCTCCAGAGATCAGTCGTCTTATTTTGAGCCCTAACCTCTTTTCTTTCCCTCTTGATCAAAATAAATCCAATTTTGCTCCGAGAATGGCCTGCAGGTTTTGTGCATTTCCACCCACCTTCCTTCTCCCTCTGTTTTTCCTTCTCCATGCACCTTCCTTTGTGAGAGGTGACTGCTGGCTAATTGAGGGAGATAAAGGCTACGTGTGGCTGGCGATCTGCAGTCAGAACCAGCCTCCCTATGAGACAATTCCACACCACATAAACAACACTGTCCACGACTTACGACTGAACGATAACAAGCTCAAGGCAATTTTCTTCAGCTCACTAAGCCGGTTTACCAACCTCACCGACCTCAACCTCACCAAGAATGAAATCTCCTACATTGAGGATGGTGCCTTTGCAGGACAGGCAAATCTGCAGGTCTTGCAGTTGGGTTACAACAAGTTAACCAACCTTACAGAAGGAATGCTACGAGGGTTGGGTCGAATGCAGTGCCTATATCTTCAGCATAACCTTATAGAGGTCATCACAGTCAATGCCTTCTGGGAGTGTCCAAGCCTTAGCAGTCTGGATCTGTCATCAAACAAATTAGCAAAGCTGGATGCATCTACTTTCAACGTTTTGGGCAGGCTAATAGTGTGTGAACTGGCTGGAAACCCATTCCATTGTGGCTGTGGCTTGTACAACTTCCTCATCTGGCTGGAGGCGTTTGACAACGTCACTCACACCTATGACAGACTTCAATGTGAGACGCCCAAAGAACTCTTTGGTTTACCTCTGTTGAGTCCCAGAAGTAATCATTTAAGGAATGCTCGTGTCATCCTGTCACCTATGTGCGAGGATGGAAAGAATGTTAATAGCATAACTGCCCTGCCTGACTTTACGATGGAATCTTCTGGAGCGGAAATGAATATTCCTGATCAAATGGGACCTTATCAACAGCCTACATCTTCGTCGACCACAGACCCCACCTACAGTCCCTCTATTAAGCTGCAAATTGTGTCCCTCTACACTGCATCCTTTTTGGTACATATTCCCAAGCCCTATAGTAAGATGTATATTTTAGTACAATACAACCACTCTTACGTGTCTGACATCATGAACTTAAAGAAGAAAAAAGAAATTGTCACAATAGACAATTTAAAACCCCACACAAACTACACTTTCTGTGTTGCCTCAATTCGCAATTCCCAGCGGTACAATCACACCTGCCTTTATTTTGCCACGCGAGCTCCGGGCCCGGACGATTTGAAAGCGACCCCCTCAACCACCACTCATTACATTGTGACCATTGTAGGCTGCCTGTTTGGAATGGTCATTGTGTTGGGTTTGGTGTACTACTGCCTACGTAGGCGTCGAATACGGGAGGAAAAAGAAAAGTCTATCAGTGTAAAGAAAACCATATTGGAAATGCGCTATGGGCCCGAAGCTGCTGCTGCGGCAGCCAAGGACCCTTCCGCCTTGCAGAAACTCCACGACCAGTCCCATCACCACCACAGCAAACTGCCTCAATCAACCTCTTCTAGCTTGGGCATCCTCCATGGCTCTGCCAACACCACGTCCTCTCGACTTTCCTCACTGCCACAGGTCGAGAAGATGGCTACAGCTTTCTCAGAGGCCATATCCACCAATAAGTGTAATTACATGGATGTGCGGACATCAGCGGGAGGAGACGAGCGAGTTAGAGATGGAGTTGTAATAGTTTCAGGTGATGAAATGGCAAGAGAACAGAATGGGATTAACGGAGCAGATGACTCTGATGACGACGGCCGAGATTCAACTTCAGAGATCTCCACTATAGCCAAGGAGGTGGACAAGGTAAACCAGATTATCAATAACTGCATTGATGCCCTTAAACTAGACACTGTAGCTGTTGTGGCAGCCGCTGCGGCCACTGTGACTACAGCGGATAACACTGCCTCTCCACCACCTCCTGGGGTCACATCTTTAGCTAGAGGGTTAATCCCACTTTCCCCTACCATTACTGAGACATGCCAGATCATGTGCTCCCCTAAAATCCGTCCTCCACCCCCTGTTCCCCTCGTTTTACCCCTTTCTGAACGGCCAGGCATCAGCGGAGGGGGGTTCCTCTCCCCTCCCTACAGAGACCCACCCCCAGCCACAGCATCACGGCCCCTGCAGAGACAACTCAGCGCAGATGCCGCAGTCGTTCCTATCAACTCTGTCAAAAACCGCTGCAGTGTTTCTTCAGGCAGCTCTGTTAAAAGTGCTCGGCTTTTCAGCGTGGACGTCCCTGACCCTCGCAACCCAGAGCTGTGCAAGTACCCTGAGAAAGGCAGCCCTGTCCGGTGCGGGGAGCCGCTAGAGAGGCTGCCCTTAATTGGGGTTCAGGGAGTCAGTAACGGCAGAGGAGATGGTGGCAGCCGGGGTGGAAGGGGAGCCGGTGGTGGCAGTGGTGGTTCGGGTGGATGTGGTGTTGTGGTGGGAGGTGGGGGCAGCACAGCTCAGCAGCACCACCTGGAGGTGCACCCAGACTACCACTGCTCAGAGCACCGACACTCCTTCCCCGCTCTCTACTATGAGGGTGCCACTGACTCCCCTGCCCAGAAAGTCTCCTTTCTGAAGCCTCTCACTCGCACCAAGAAGGACACTGCCTACTCCCAACTTTCTCCCCGTCATCACAATTACTCAGGGTATTCCTCCAGCCCTGAGTACTCCTCCGAGAGCACTCTCAAAATCTGGGAGCGCTTCCGGCCCTACAAGAAAAGCCCTCGCGAGGAGGCCTACATAGCGGCAGGCCATGCTCTTCGAAAGAAAGTTCAGTTTGCAAAAGATGAAGATCTGCATGACATTCTGGACTACTGGAAGGGAGTGTCGGCGCAGCAGAAACTGTGATGGTTGTGAGAGACACGACAGCAGGAGGAGAGGTTGTGGATGGCTCTTGAGACAGCTAAGCAGACTTAATCAGCAGGTGCTTTGGTCACTTCAGACCACCACAGAGACAAGTGTTCTGAAAAAGACAGAATTAAGCAGGTGTTCCAAACTCATTAAGGCATAGATAAGCAACCAACCAGAAATGCACAGGAAATGTGGCACTTAAAAGGCATCAAGTTTCATTTTAGCATCTCTGCATTTTACCACATGTACCACCTGTGATCTTTTGCCACTGTAGTTTGACAAGATAATGCTCTGAAATGAGGAATCAGCAGTCTTTGTTTCACAAATGTGTGAGTTAACTTTAAAGTTACGAACAATCGATGACTCTCAAGATGATTGGTGATGGTGTTAATTAGCACACAAGAAATAATAAAAGGGTGTGAATTTAGCTTACAGGTCATACCATAGCCACCTTCTTCCCACCCATACCCAAGCAAAGCATATTCATTGATTTGAGACACCTACGCATGGTTTACAGTGTGTGTGTGGGAAACACTTATCAAACCAGAGGCAGCCATTTGGATGTGCTTAGCATTCAGAAAGTGTGACAATTCGATAAAACACACAATGCTAATTCTCTTTTGGCATTGTTTGAAGCAGGGTCGGCAATTTGCCTCAAAGCCATTTTATTCTTCATTTTGGCTCTTTCTGCAGGTTTTGTCCAAAGAGTGTAATGTGGGGTTTGAGGCAGCTAGATATAGAACCCAGTTTAATAAAGGGTGGACATTCAATTGGTTTATAGTTAGTCGGGCACAATGCACAAATAGTTTGCTTTTTTGACTTTTGGGAGGAAAGCTTAAGGGGTTGAGTAAACAAAATCTTGAATATGCTTTAACAGCTAGGTGTAAAATACTTTCATTGTCTTGCATTGATACTTTATGAGGAATAATGTGCAGTCATCCAATCATTATCGCAAAACACACCCCACAGAGGTGAAAAAAGGGGTTTATTTTGGGAAGATGACAAGCTGACTGTACATTATTCCACTTGCAAAAAAATATTGATTTTTTTAGATTACATTTTTTATCAGCTGACAACTGACCAATTGACCAATCAGATTCAAGTATTCCAGAGAGCCGTATAATGAAGAACAGTCTGACCCCATCTTCAGTCAATTTGACATAAATTGCACTCATGAATACTGCAAAAGATCTGCCTTTGTCTGGCCCCATCGATCTTACCTTTTGTTTCTGATTATAACCCACTTCTGTTGACCTGATGTAAGCTCTGGTCCAACACGGGAAGGAATGAAACAAATTCAATTACTTCTCAAATTTTAAGACCTTGTTATTGTCCTTGCATGGCTTAATAGGGAAAATTAATTAGTCATTTGCGATGGAAGAGTCATCGGGTCACAGAGGTGCTAATATTATTAACACGGCCAGATTGAAATGAATCTCGCCCTTTCCTGTCAAGTCATCACCCAGGATGCATCTCTGGAACCTTGGTGGAAGTGAAGTCAGGTTTCAAGGACCTTGTGCTTGACATAATGTGTTGGTTTCTTTGTGAATGTTTTTATGGTGTGTGAGCATGTCTGATGTCAAGTGTTATTAAGTTTCAGTGGTGGACGGGTATCGATCTTATTTTGCAGAACGTTTGACGTCGCATATAAAACTCAAAGCATGCCATAGCGGCATGCCACATCAACATCATCATTCAAGGTTTGAAATCAATACTCTCTAATTGAGAATTGACACAGTAAAATAAAAATACAGAGCATTACCTTGTGTACACATTTTTGGGGGAAATCTGATGGAAAACCAGAGAGATCACAAAATCCACAGTAGGTCCGATTATCAGTTTACAGAAAAAGCTTTCTTGTTTAAAGGATACAATGATAAAAGATTTCGCAAAAACAGGCTTTCTAGCAGCATTCACAAATATTTCATAACAAAATGATAAACCCCCACAGTATGTTTCTGCCCCAGTTTAATTCATATATTCCACCCTCAACCATCATTAGCCCTTTTGAAATCTCATTGCTTTCCATTTAACAGCCTAAAAGTTGTTTTTTCCGTCTTTGTATTCTTAAACTCAGTTAGATGCGTTTGCTGAACAGCCTCGAGGCGCGTGTTATTATTGGAGAGATACGTATGATACGGCAATTTGGGAAAAGTAATGTTGGAATGCTTTGTTAAAGTATATTGTCAGATTATGGGAATGAAAATAATTTGTGGTATTATTTCCTGCTGAAAATTCGGTAAAAGTGTACGTGTGTGTGTGTGCGCATGGTCTCATAGAAAGCTATGACTATGAAAACTGTGACACAAAACCAACACTAGTACAATCTATACTAACTATGGTTACATACTGTACGGTATATGTGCAGGTAGTATTAGGTTTCAAATGGGTATGTCCAGTGAAGACAAAATCGCTGTATGTGAACACATACATACAAACACATGCACATACAGAGTTTTACAATCTACACATATTGTATAAGTTTACAGACGCATACAGTCTTAAAGTGCCCCCCGGCACTAAACAAAGAGTTGATTATTTTATCTAAGGGAAGGTGCCAAACATTTGTAAGATTTGTTTGTTGTTTATATGTTACTTATGTATTTTTCAAATTGACAACATTGTTTTAAGATTGAAATGCCAGTCATTGTTACAGTTGTTGTTTATTTGATGTGATGTTTATCAAGTTATCAATGTAAGATGGTTTATTTGTTTCCCAGAATGCCCTCCAGATCGAGCGTGATAAAGGCCCGGGATGCTTTTGCATCATTTTGAATTGTTTTGTTTGAGTCCTAGATCTATAAAATGTATTTAACACACAAAATTCCTTATACATATATACTGTATATATATTTTTTGTATTGAACGAATTATATACAGTATATATATTTTTTTATTGAATGAATAGTAAGAATGCATCGATTTGCATAAAATAAACTTTTGACAAAAGTTGACCTATTTTGCAGATGTCTTGAAAGCAAGAGACTTTAAATGCCTTAAAATTCAGCAGCGGACAAAAGGTGAACGTTTACACAGTAGATTCCCGCAGTAAACTTCCGCTTCTCTGTTCGGTTTTATCGCAGACTGCCGAGTTTGAACATCATCCTCCTACTAATAAAAGTTTTGAATAGCGAAAGACTTCCTGCCCACGATTCTTCAGCCTTCTTCCATATTGTGCATAGAGATAATAAGCCTTTCAAACACTAACATTGTCCTCTGATGCTCTTGTCAAATTCCGTTGCGTGTTCGCCGTGTGATGAAGACGTTTTTTTTTGCAGGCAGATCTATTGTGCCGGGGATTTCTCGTTCATATCTCCATTCTGCATGCTTTGACTGAGGTGCGTGTGTATGTGTGTGTTCATGTAGGCTTTCGACGCTTTAAAAAGTGAATTTGGTAGACGATTAGGAAACATGGAATAGTTTTTCTGTTTTAATGAACTATACACGCTATTCTGCTCGCACCGTTTTAATCAGGCCCTTTCAAGCCCTCCGATAGCACACGTGTACAAAGAATAAAAATCATGTTATTCACGCCCTCCACGGTACCACTCCGTGTTTAATGCAAAAAGACTAAAATCACTGTATTTCCAACCCCCTTATCTTGAGACGAGTATTAACTCAGCAGGTCAACCAGGACCTCAAAGGAACCCGCTGAGATCAAAGCTCTAGTTCGGCATGTCTTTCAATCAAATCATTTTTATATTTAACGAAACTGGGCCTGATATAGAGACGCAAGTACTTTATTAATGCATTCGTGAGGAATGGAATAATTACTTACGAAAATTGAAAACTGTTTTTTTGGTAAAAATGGTAGTTACCATGTTTTTTGGCGCATTGATTACGATTGGTCAAATGTTTTTTACGACTGTAACCGTGATTTAACTTTGGATTTTGAAAACCATGGTTGTGTTGTGATAACAGTGGTTTAACTACAATAACCATGTTTTTTTTTTGTTTCAACCGCAGTGAAACCATGTTTTTTTAAAAACCATGGTTAATTTAAGGCTAGTTAATGCACAATGAACTAACATAAATAATTCTATTGCCATGAACTATTTTTCCTTTTGTTTGTTTATGGTAGCTTATGCATTTACTAACAAACCAATTGTTGTTTGTTGCAATTGTCTGCAATTATCTATATTATTCTTTGTATATTCTGTACATTTAACTTCCAAGCGTGTCACATTATAGATGTACAGTATAGATGTGGTTGTCATTCCGTATCGACTAAATTAAAAACTTAGTTTTCGTTTTTGAGTGAAAGTTGACATTACATATTACTATGACTATATCGATACAGTGTAAATTGAAATTTTCTCTCTATGGTGTGCTTGCGTCTCCATGTTTTCTGTGGGACAGGGTTATGTCTAGATGTGTCAAAAAGAAAGAAGATTATTTAGCCTTCTGTGATGTTTCATTTTACGCTTTAACGCTACATAGACGAAACTTTTATTTTGTAAGAAAGCAGAGAGAATATGAACATGCAGGGAATGTGTCCTGAAGCAAACCCCCGACCCGATTCATTTTTAATGGCTTCAGACATCAAACTTTCTCAGTGGTGTTGTGAAAGTTGTACGCACACCTCACACGAGGACTGGGGTTTGTGAGCCTACGTTGAGGAAATTATCTTTAAAAGGGTCTTTTAGAAATTTGCAATGCTTTCGCTACGGGCATTTGGGGGGGATTAAAATATCCCGCCATAGATTTTCTCTTGAGGCGTATTTAGTTATTACCTGTCAAGACTTTTTCCTCGTTTTTAGTTTACAGCGTCAGCTTTTCTGAGCGTCGACTTTAATATATCCAGCTCCTTGGAGTATTAATGAATAGATATTCAGCAGTGACATTCCTCACCAAACTGCCATTTCCAAAGGTATCAACCGAAGGCTCCTTGGTTTTACACAAATGAAAGTATGTTGTGCCATACGTCCGTTTCACATGTTAGCCAATCCATCTCTCCATGGCCACCGTAGCAGGTTACGTTTCCCTAAAGCTTGAACCATTTTCTTTCATACAATCCGGAAATATTGCATGGCATCTTAGAGCTGCTTTGAGGTTGGTTTTGCAAGAAATTTGAGTTGAGCCATGCAAACAGGGCAAGAGAAGCGGTGAATATGCAAGAAAGAACGTTTGTGCCCTGCACCACTTTCCACAATCAATAAATTCAGGACCTGCAGCCAGTTGTCACGCCAACAACATTTGTACGTAGCGAATGTCTTTTAGAGTATGAGATCGGATGAGAGAGAAAAAGATAAATGCGAAAAATTGTTTCGGTAGAATTGCAAAAGCATTTTGTTCAAACCTCCAGGCGTGACGTACCATTTAGTGAAATGCAAAGTGGATCTGCCACACTAGTGGGGGAGAAAAGATGATGCGCAGTGAGATATTCTCTCAAGAGAGAAAACGAATTCAGGCGAATGTTTTTTCCTATTTAGTTCTATGTTTTACTTCTTTAATGTGACATGATTGCAATTGAAAAAAGTTTTGCAAAATATAAAGGTTTGAAATGTGCGTGATTTATATGACAAATGTTGTCACCAAGAAAGGCTGTTTTAGAGGTGTAGAAAGTTTTTATTCAAGATTGTAGACGGTTTTATCTGATACACGTGCCTGGGCTGAAGCGAACGTCAGGTCTGTGTTTGGTTATGATATAACAATACATTTTATATTGAATGAACATAGTTCTTATTTATGTTAATATTTTATTGAACATTAATTGTATTATATTACAATAAAACTACTGAACAGTTATAGGTTCTTTACGGAGGTCTAACGTTGCAGCTGAAACCGTCTATAAAGATGAATCACCCAAACAATAAGACTGAAAACTGTTTTAAGAAGAGAAAAGATATTATTTAAAATAATGCAGCATATTTCAGATTGTTATGTGTTGTTGTTTATTTGTCTTTCATTTGTTTGTTTCTCCATGACTCGCTCTTGGTTTTGACATGTTGTCTATCATGTACTCAGTCTTAACGTGAAAACCCCGTGAATCTCTTTAAGATCCGTATCAAAGCCATTAGCTGACTCATATTAGCCAAGACTCCAGATAGCCAAGTAACATGGAGCCAAATTATAGTAATAATCTCAATACTACTGTAATGGAGACGGATAGCCTTTCATTTTCTTTTGACAATTATGGCCCTCTTTTTAGCTCCGAATGACTGATAATGGCATAATGCGTTCTCACGTTTCTAAAAATACACTGTCCACTTCATCTGATTAACCGCTAACAATGCCGATTCCGAAATGATTTATTTCTTGCTAGCTTAGCTTCTTTTTGTTCTACCCGTGTCTTTCCCCTTAGCTTTTAGCGGGATAAATGAAATTAATTTCCTAAAAAAAAAAAAAAAGATGATCTAGCTCTTACAGGATCCTGGCCTTGCACTTTCATTACGAGTCTGTTTTATCGCTCTGACTCAATTTGAGAGCTTTTAATGGTGGGGGAATCCGGCACAGAAAGACACTAATGCTATATCGGCTAGCTAACCGTAGCATTGCTATATGTTATCTCTAAAGCTCAGTATCTTTTAATGAGGTTTGCAATGGCGTTGTATAAAAGATTGAATTTAAAAAGGAGCTAAGAAGGATTAGGGGTCATCTAAGCGCATGCTAAAGATTTGTTGTGTTGCTAATTCAGGTGTGACCTATTTGTGTTTGTTTCTGATAGCATTGGGTTCAGAGTCGTCATGTTAACATGCGGTGTAGTTGCTAACATGTTGTAAATCTGTTGCGTGTCTGGCAATAATTATTTCGGATCGCGTAAATGTTGCATCCTTGTCGCGTCGCCAGGATCATGGCAAAACAGTTTTGTCACAATCCTGTCGCTTCATTAACTTAGCTAAACAAGCTGTTACTTCTGGCTAAATTTCTCCATTATCCTTCAATTTCATGACAATGTCATAGTTTGCTAACATAGTGTGTGTGGCTGGTGTGCGAGTGACTGTTAATCATATGAACGCATCTGGTTTCTTATTTTTCAACAATGCTATTTGACGGTGTGTAATTTTTCGATCAGCGTGCGCTCAGCCTCTCGCTGGGTGCGATATTATTTGGAACGTGTCTAATTCCGGCGGCCTGTTAATGAGTCTGTGGCCAGCGTGTGGGATCTTGCTCTCTCTGCGCGGATAATACACCATGGATAATCATCTTGAAGATAGCTGAGCGTAGCTATCTGTTATATCCAGCCTAATAACACCTTTATCCCTTCACACTGCGCTGTATTTTACATTTTCACTTTTTTGATTGACTTCACTTTCTTGATCGAGGGGTTTATGTGATATTGCCACGTCCTCCTTACATCATATTTAAGTCTTAAGTTCATTAAAAAGCAGACATCATTGATTTCTTGAGTAATCAAGACAAAGGCCAGCGGTTGCCCGTAGTAGTGCCTGAAGCAGATCAGAAGGGCATTTTGGGACACTATCATTTTTCTTGACTATGAATCATATCAAACCTGATTTATGTGTATTTTCTTTCCATGTTAAGCGTGCCAATCAAGTTTACAATGTTTAGGTTACCTATCAGAAGAAAGTAATTTACAATGTCGAAAGAAACTGCAACACATCTGTGAATTTTGTAAAGAGTATATGACTGTTTTTCTACCCAGCTTGTTCTGTGTATCATTCTATCGGGAGGGACCGGAGTGTTTTTCGGGGAGGGGTGTGGGTTTTTTTTCTGTGGAACGGTCGGGGTCGTGCAATGATCTGTAACTAAGATGAATATATAGATATGAGAAGACGACATGAAAATGAAATAAAGTGTTATATTTGCATGATTTCCTGTATTTTCAATGATCCTAAAACTTATCGTTGTGAATTTCTAGTGGATGTATGTCAAAAACCCTATGAAACTCATTTTTCAAAGCTTTTCCTGTGATGCATTTTATTTTGACCTTTCCGCAGCGATTATTGAATCTTTTGAAGCATCTCATTTACCATTGCATTTAAATTTGTTTGCATTTCTAATTTATTCAGCTGTTGCAGTGAATTCATCTTCGATCAGCACTAATCTACGTGAACTATTGAAAAAAAAATTCTGTGCACGTTTTATCTACCATGTTTTTTCGCTTAGTACTTCAAGGGATAATTGACAAGCGTCCCTGTTGAAACAAAAGAGCGGCCATTGGTCAGGATACTCAACCGTTAACCACCACCAACAAATTATTAAAATTTGCTAAATGATTCCATTAACAAGTAACGCTCACCCACTGTCCCCTAAAGTTTCACCCGAGGGAGGATAAATCCTTTTAGTGTTCTATTTGATTGTGTATCTAAATATTGCACATTTATTCCAAATACAAACGATTAACTGAAACGGTACCGCTGTAAATTGCTTCAGCGTAACCTGTTGTTTTAACAACACATTTGGTGTTTGTTTGAACGTTGACCTACTGTTTGTCTAGTACATAATTAACCCCTTTCAACATTGGTTTCGTACACCGAATCTTTTACCTCAGATGGCTACCGTAAATCATCCCCCGAGAGTTCCTCTAGTTCAATTAGAAACTGCTTTGGCGTTATTTAGTGTTTTCATAACACACCATGATAAATGAAGTTCATATGTTATTGATGTTGACATTGAAGGTCTCATCCTCTACGCGGTTCTCAAAAGAGCTGTATAACAACAGCATCTCGGAACAAGACTGTCAAAACAAGTACAAAGGGGATGATTTGTCATGTCTTTCAATTGGTTGTCAAGAGAAATCGACTAAATAAGTCCTCCGACAGTTGATCAAAGCGTTGCACGTCAACTACTCCTGGAATCGTTCTATAACCCTCGACTGGCCACTTTAAAGCCAACACTCAAATTACTTTAATATTCAACTTGGAGATTTTTAAATGCCTTATATAGTTTATTTAAAAATTGGGGATGGAGAGCATAAAACCTTTGAATCATTGTCAAAGTCCGTTTACAGAAGTCGTGCCCATCGTCGGCCATGTTTCCGACACCTCTGGGCAGTTAACAGCAAGTCCACAGTCCTATCTACTTGAAGGGGGAAGGCAGATATTATTTTCCTAATTGCTAGCAAAAATCAATAATTTGGTACAATAATTTGGGTTTGCTAAGCTGAATTTTTTTTCGAGATCCCTTCATCTACTTTGCTACAGACAGGCAAGCGCCTCACGAGAGCCCCGCCCCAGTGAAACGTCAGTCAATACTGATTGACGCTTGGCTCGTTTGACTGGAAGGCGGGGCTTCCTTCACTAGAGGCCATGCATTCCTCCACATATGTTCGTATTGGCAGTGGCGCCATCTTATTAATATTAATATCTTTGACCTAACTAACAAACTCTGCTTGCCACAATCGATTGAAGGAAGTTTTGCTGTAACCCATACAACCCTGGGTTATTGTCTGGTAAAATTTCTCAAAAGGCCATAAGACCCTTTAGAGTCATTGACAGTGAATCTTGTTTGGGCAACCTGGATAGTAATATAATCAAGTTGGCAGAACGTAAGGTCTACGTCAGTTGCATCTGAAAACAAAGCTTAAATTCATATTGATTCAATTGGATTCGGCATTCAAATTTGATCAATGAGCTGGTGTTTGTCAGCCATATTATTGACGCCTGTCTAAGGTTATTGAAAAAAGCGACAAAAGTCACATTCACATCCAAAAAGAAGCACCCGACCGATCTGGGATCAGTGTAAATTAATTGAGAGTTCCTACTGGACCCATAATGCAGTTGCTGTTGACCTAGCTTCCATTGTTTCAAATGGCATTTTTCTCCTCATGTTCATTCTGAGGTGATGTTTTTCTTTATCTTTCAATTTCTGTACAAATAGATCTTTCTATATTTGCAATAAATTTGTATGAAAAACAATGCCATTCTGTGTGAAGTCCTATTCCCATAAATGTTGTATCTTCTATATTTACTGTAAAGATTCTTGATCATTTAACACACCATGTTTGTCTAGAGTATAAATATTTTGCTGCCATTTCCCACGGTTCCCTTGTGTGTTTGAGCCGGATTTCAAATCCAACCTCATTATCTGTTCCCAACGGGTTTTGGTATTGTGTATTTTTATATTGTATTCATTTAAACCATGGTGTGTTTATGTTGTCAACAATGGACACTAGCTCAGCATAGCAGCGTCTGTTTACCACGGTGTCAAAAAGTTGGGAAAAGTTGGCTTGAGAATGACTGCATGGTAGCTTCACTGTTTTAAGTTTTTGTCCCTTTGGAAATGCAACCAAAACTCAATACACACAAGGCGGTCTCAAGTCTGTCTGCTGCAGATCCAAAGAACGCGGGCTGATCTCCAAGGGCAATTTATTCACCGTCAAGCAGGTATGAGAATGTCATTATTTTATAATATAGTGTGACTGGGAGAATGTCGATATGCAAATGATATCAACTCTTGCACTGCACACTGTTTTATTTTTGTTGTGTGAGCTGTTAAATTCTCATACCAAAACAAACTATTGGTGGGTTGTTTACAGTAGCATGTGTGTTTTTTATATGAAGCTAGTCCTAAGTCCACAAAATATAATTTCGTATAAAAAACAACAAAAATGTAAGCAACCGTTGTTTTGTTTTGCTTTGTATTCCACATGTATACTGTATTCAGAGTGTCTATTTACACCGAGTACAAATAGCCCGCCTTGTTGGCAGAGGTTATTTGCTCTAGCTCCGCCCACCAATATGTAATTGGAATAGAGAAAGTGTAAGAGACGACGCCATTTCAAACGGTGACTCCAGTGGTGTAAAATCTGTATAGCTTTGCCACAGGAGATCTGGGTTCTAATCCACCTCTTTCTGAAAATGCTCTTTTGCCTTTTTCTATCACATTACACATCATAAAGGCAGTTGTTTTTAATACAATTGATTAAACACTTTTTTTATTCATAAGGTTCAGGGCAGGGGCGGTTCAAAGGTGAGTGGATGTCCAGGGCTAAGCCCAGAGACCTCTACATATGCGTTCGAATATGGAGTAGCAAGTCAAGTCGGGGCCCATTTGCAGAAACGTTTAACGGGGCACCTCCATCTGTTAGTGACCTCGTTGCGCATTACTGGACATCGGTTGATAACTCAGGTTTGTTGTCTAAATCTTAAAGCGCATCAATCGCGCTCAAATAGAAACGTCAGAACCCAAGGGAGCCCAAACTCTGAATGAACGAAAGAAAGAAAGAGGGAGGAAGCGTCAGCACCAATACCCATGTGGATAGTGCCAATACCCGTTTGGTAAGTGCGCTGACATATTGTGGCAGTGGACTTGCAGCACGAGCCCAGTTCGATTCCCATCTCAAGCGTCTTTTGCCGGTCCCAACACTCTAACCAAAGCTTTCCTGTCTTTTCTCCACTGTCCTATTAAATAAAGGCAAAAAGACCCTTAAATATAACTTAAATAAAAATAAAGAAAGAGGGAAGATGTTTTTTACACGCAACATGAATGGCCCTAACATATCAAACATTTAGCTTCTTTCATCGCGCTGGCTCTTTCACAGCTAAAGGGTACCTTAACCCCGGCAAATCGTGTCTTCTTTCATTTCTTTGGCCATCTCGATTATATTCATATTGACAAAGCTCATATTAATAAAACTTCTTTCCTTTTTGACACAGCAAGGTAAACAAGTAATGTTGTACAATAATAAAAAGAGTGTAAATGATTAAATGCATTAAAATTATTAAATGAATGACAACAAATAAGAACTTCTGTCATAACATTTGACATTTTACACAAATGACACAACCGCAAGAGCACATTCTGTTATCTAAACAGACCCCCAGCGTGTACTCCAGAGAAATACACAAACAGAATTTGTACCCCGTGATGACTGTGTAACAATCCAAACAAGCAGACTGCGCTAATGTTCATCCTGTTGTGGTACGTTGTCCCGTTAATACATTTAGCTCCATAGTATCCCATAAATAGACAGTTTTATTTGTTTGTTTGTTTATTGATGATAAATGTTTGTGTTCATGGGGCATTATTTTGAACGTCTGGCATAGAGGTTGTGTATAAATAGTTATTTCGGTTTTAGTTTATTCTCCATTGCGGTTAAGTGACCTTTTCTTCATCACACTTTTCTTTGTTTTCATCTTACCTCCTCACCGGACTGAATATCGAGACCATTAAACCACGCTTCAGCCGTTGATGTATGAAGTCGGCGAGTCGTTACGATGCGTGTCGAGACCGCAATGAGAGGGCCAGATCAATAGCGGGGCAGGAAGGAATGGGGGTCTCATCCTGACACCCCTCTCCCTGATTTAAGGGTCAAGCGGGGAGTTTATGTCCGCCTGTAGGGTAATGGACTTGCTCCCCTTTTCTGATTCATTTCCTCTCTGCGGTCGGTCTGGAACTGCAATGAAGTGCACGACTGCGCACAGGAACTGATGGGCTCCTCGGTGGTGTTGTCTTATTACTCATTTGCCGCCATTGATGGATTCCTCAAATCAATGAAACGGACCGATTCAGTTTAATCGCGAGTAAAGGTGGAATTCTAATCCTCTGCTACAGTTTAATTCTGAGTGTTAAAACAAAGCTCATCTATCATTTCTCGGATGTCTTCCCCAAGGTGATCCTTAAAGGGATATTTCACCAAAAAAAAGAAAATTATGTCATAAATCCTCAAGTTGGTCCAAACCTGTACACATGTCTTTGTTTAGGTAAACACAACGAGAGATATTTGGATTAATATGGTAGTCAAAGTTGCCCCAGATCTGTTTGTTTTCCTAAATTCTTCAAAAAATCTTCCCTTGTGTTTAACATAACAAAAACTATACAATAATTCTTTCTACTATGGGAGGCAGGAATCTCATTTTCGAACATTCTTCCAAATATCTTTCTTTGTGAACAAAGAAATGTATACGGCTTGGAACAACTTGAGGGTGAGTAATAGGCCCTTTTCACAATTACGGCATTGAAAGTGAGTCACACATAAAAAATAGTTGCAGATTATTTATAAGAATTTCATATTCAAAGAGTGTTTTTTGCTCAACGAAGTTAGACAAAAGTATGTTTTTTGTTGGCTGTGTTGTCTGCATCGATCGTACAGTTTCCATGCGAGATGTACAGTTTCCATGCGAGATTACATTAGCAATGCTTGTGAAGTCGAAATAAACGAGATGAAAGGGAAAAGGGTCAAATCAAAGCAGTTAATCATTCTTTACTCTATAGGCGGCATCATTGCTCAAAGCACTTTGGTTTTACGGCACTCTGTAATTAAATCCATTAACTTTGGCGGTTTCACAAATCATATAATGGCCATTTTTTACCTCTCAGAAAGCTCTCAGGGGTTCTTGATTTAATGATGAATACAGAACTTGTTGATTTTATCGTCAAACAGTTACCATCCTCTATTCTTTCATGCTAGAAAAAAAACAAATTATTTTATCAGCACTGTTTATCTTCTCCTGGAGTGTTTTGAACGTACTGTTTCATTTGTTTATATGTTTAATATCAACCTATATATGCATTTTGTAGTACACAGATCTATATGCAAGTCTGTTTTTTCGTGTAGGATCCTGACACCTATTGACCTTTTCTGACAACATGCCCCACTGGCGTCGTTTTAACGTGCTTCCCTTGTTTACTCGACAGCTAAAAAACGATCATTTAAAAAAATACAAGTTTTAACTCTTTGTTACACAGATTGTATGTTTTCGAGTTCAGTAATAACAGCTACAGTTTGGACCCTTTGCGGTTTCCTTCAATCTTTATACAGTGACACGTAATTAAGATGTAAACGGCGCGGACTACTCATCGCATCCCAGAAAACTCGGCGGTCAACATTCAAGGAAATACTCATACCAAACGGATGAGAATACAACAGGAATGCTGCAGGAGGAGGCCTTCGACATGTTTAACCTTTGACATTTCGTTTAATTAGTCTTTATAGATTTCATGCAAACGTGAGTGATGGACCCCAATGGCAAGACGTCCAATTATAACCAGAGGATAGAGTGTGTGCGCACATAAAATCATATGTAACTAATTCATGTATATGTGCTTGGAGACAATGTGGCTTTCAGTCTCCTTTCCACAGATGAAATCTGGCAACATAAAACGGTTATTTACAACCGATTTTCTTCTATAATTAGACATGTTTCCGTGTTGCCACACGACGAACAGAAAAGAGTCGGGCTTGACTATCTTATCGATCGGTTTGTGAAAACTGTATTTCGTTTTGAATGACTGGATTAAGTATTACAGGCGACTTTTAGAATGTTTAAGCGTGTGTACCACTTTAAATCATACAAAAATGACACAGAAAGCATCTTGTCCATCATGCCAGCCTGCATTTGAGCGGTGAGAGTGTTATTTTTTCATAATGAATGTTGTTTGGAAACTTTCCTCACACACCATGATCAATGAAGTGATCACGTTTCGTGGTTCACATTTTCCCTTTTGGTTCCATTTCTCTTTCCTCTTTGTTCACAATTTGTAATGGGCAATTTTTCCTTAGATGTGTACAGCTCGAGGGAACGAAAGAATGAAACAACCAGCACAGGGGGTTGTACTACACTGATAAACAGCAGGGTCGCCAAATACATAGGACCAAAAACAAGTATACTTTAAAAATATCTATATTTTGATATAACTATTAATATAATACAAATCTGACATGGTTGAACATGTTTTGGACTTTACAGCTCATCACTCCAACATCATTTCATCATACTAACATCAGGCCCATGAGATCAGATGTCTTCACAAGTGGAGCAGATCTAAAGGTATTTCAATCAAATGTATTCACAAATTTGATTTCCTTTACATTCCATCTTACCAACGGCAAAAATAACCTGGCATTTTAAAAACAATTAATTTTTCAATAATAATAATGTAACCTATAATTAAAACAGACACAGCTCATGTGTTTGACAACAAGTGCTTCAGTCATAAAGGAAATAATTCGCTTTAAAATGTATTAGTCTTACAAATGCAGTTTGTCTGTGCATTAGCTACGATGATGCAGAACATCTGCGATGACCTTAGTTTTAATGAAGGTGGTTTGATACAGACCCCTCAGTAAAACTGCTCTGTTTGGACCATGAGAAAACATATTTCTAATGATTTGCAATTGAATTTCAAAGCCGTGTAAAAATGCAGCGCTATTATGTTAACTCTCATATTGAAATAAAGCAGCCTGAAACCTGTTGAAATGCAAGATGTGAAATTAATGTGCATGAGATGATACAGTATATAAAAACGAAGGCTCTTGAATAGATACGCCTGATCTTTAATTACAGATTAATGGCAAGCACAGATTGGTTTCATCTCTACTCCACTCATGTTGTACGTCAATATTTCAGTTCTAGGAAGGTCACATGGTAAAACTGATTACAGGGTAGATTTGCATTTATATATAGGCGGTTTATGCATATTTATATTGCAGCCTTTTGACATCTTGTTCACAGACGGGGCAATCCCAGGATACTACAACAAAACAATATTCGTAAAAATATAGAAATAACGAAATGATAAAATAAGCATTAAATATAAATAAAAGTTTCTAAAAAATATCATAAAAACTAACTTTTACTTCATCGCCATCTCTGTTTGAATCGTAAAATAGCAGGTTTCTTTTCGTATTTATCTTTACCTTGATGTTAAATTATGTCAAACAGATATTTCTAGCAGAAGGGTAAAGAACAGCGCAAATTAACTATATATTTGATAACTTTCCGTTGTGAATCGAGGTTATACTATTCGTACTTATTGTATATTTACGTAGGTTAATGTCAAATAACGTCAAAGTGACATTTCGAGCAACATCGCAAAACAGAAACTCAAATTATAAATATTTGTACACGTTTTCTGTTGTGAATCAGGAAGTCTACTTCCTGTGTATTTGCATAGGTTGACGTCAAATGACGTCGTCAAACTGACATTTCTATCAAATTCATAAATGGAAGCTCAATTTCAAAATATACTATAAACTTTTCGCTGTGAATCTGCTACGACTTAGACTAGGACTAGGAAATAGTTTTGAACATTAAATGTTCTTTTTTGGACGTTTCACTCGCTATTTTTTTTCTTCTACATGTTAGGAGCGCTTTTTGTGTGCTTTTGTAATGCGTTTCAAATTAGTCACTTATAACGTTTAATGACCTTTACTATACTTCCTAACTCGGGAGCTGCGAGGTAGCCTTTGAAACAGAAATATCGAGCGGTATAAATTCCTCTATGGTGAATTTGATAATTAGGTTCTTGAACAATGCAGAGACCTGGACCGACCTCATTACAGTGTTTTAATTCGGTCCTTTTTTTGTTCTTCGGCAAAAACCTTCACAGGGAGCCGGTGGACCTCTCAAGCATTGATGTGTGTTGGGATGGAGGGGTGGCGGTGGGGTTCTCAGTGGAGAAATGAAAGGGTCTGTAGGAAACGTGCCGAGATTTTGCAGTTCGGATGCGGATATAAAATACTGCCTTGATTACCGACGTTTGGGTGCCAATAAATCAGACGGGGGAGCGTAAGGGGGTCTTATGGAGTCTTATGAATGAATAATGAACCTGCTATGAGGAAACTCAACAATTCAGCCACCGTTGTGAGACCGAGAGAAAGAGCGCTTTGTCTTAACTTTGAAGGCGAGCATTGAAAGGCTAGGATATTGGAGGATAAAATGTCACTTAAATATAAGTAAAGAATAACAGAATTACATTTTTAGGTGAACTTTTCATTTACATATCTAATGTTTTAGATCGAGCTAGCTCATCTGTGTATGAATATGGATACTGGTTATGTTTTGTACAGCTAGCTATTGTCAGAGGCTTAAAGATTGCTACAATGCTTTTGATCGCTCACTCCCTGCATGTGATGTTTTCAAAGATTGCCTAGAGAAAAAAAAACGTTTAATGGCCATGGCATCCCAGCGAGAGCTTGCTTTGAGATGTAGTTTTCATTTACTTTCTGTTTGCGCTCCAAAACATATAATAACAAAGGCCGCAACCTTAAGCAAGCATAATAGCTTGCTGTGCGGGGTCTGAGGCCACTAAAGGCTACTCGGCTAACTGCATGTGGTCCTAGTGGCCTGCTAATAGCTGCACATTCTTTTCAAGGCCACTCGGAGAACAAGCATGAGAGAGAGAGAGAGTTTGTGTTTTTGTGTTTGCGAAACCCATACTTGTGGTGAATTGACAATAATTTATTTCTTATGATATTCAAAGCCTCCATTTCTGCGTACTTGCCCATTCCTCGGTGTCGTGCACGGCGGTGATTGCCGGCTTTGTTCGTGTGCATGTCGGTATCAAGAGACAAAATCGTTTGTACAGCTAGGATGCAAATCAAGTGTCCTCACAGCCTAGCTCAATTCAAACAAGAGCAGATGAGCTCTGGAAATGGAGCGCTTGAAGAAAGCAGACAAATTGCAAACGATTAGCCTCGCCGTCTTTTACGAAACGTCACTTGATACGCTTCGTTTTTTTCTGAAATGCTTGTTTTTGGTTTTACAGAAAAAAAACTTTGATGTTATAGATCTGGCAACCCATGGGCGGCGCTCTCCCAACTCTGCACCAGGGAGGTATTTTATATTCAAAATACATTTTCGATTTATTATGTTTGATACATCATCCACACAAAATTGTGTGTATTAATATAAACATGAACTATTATTGTTGTTATTAATAATAATAAACGTACTTAATATATTAAAAGAAAAAACTTTAATATTTTTTTTAATTATATATCATCATATAAATTATTATTTAAAATATATGAAATAATAATAATATATGGAAATACTTTTTAAAAACTAATTTGTGATTTACTATTATTAGTAATGCATATTTTACCATTAATATAATATTTAATTTATGTATTTGCCAGGTACTTTCAAAATGCATTTATCAGATGCTTAACAAAGCGACATACTGTGCATTCAGAGTACATTTAATTTATATAGTACTTTTCCACGTTCACACTGTTACATTGCTGCCTTATAAAGAATAGTGCCTTTCCAGTTCCTCAAAGGGGAAAGCCAAAGGCGACCTGCCGCATTCAAAACATGTATAACAAAGAAAACAACAGGCCAATAGCAGGATGCCGTATTTACTCGTTCATTCCGAGTGAAGCGGGTAGGCTATCATTAACAGCAGGCACTTACGCTCATTATGTTTAATAGAGAAGCACAAAGACAAAGATCATTCCACAGTAGTCACACAACTGCCCCAGCAGGTGCTCATGGGCAAACCTGCTGGCGCACTGCAATAAACCAGACCTCGGAGATGAAGTATCTGAGATGTGTTCTCGTTTGAAGAATGGCCTGGATCTCTTCTCCTTAACTGACCGCCCGTTCTGATAGCACTGTAAGGATTGCGGCACGCGCTTTGAGCAAAGCGCTCTTCTGGTGTATTGATTTCCTTTAAAGACGGCTGTACGGTACGGGACCATTAGGGGTTCTTCGAGACGGGTGGTCAATATGACAGCTGTGATTAGTAATTGGTTGTCTGTATTCCAAGGTAATGATTGCTTTCCAAAGAAAACCCTTTGGGTGGGTAGTAAGTCATCATGTGTCCGGTGCAATCCACTTGGGCGATTGCACGTGTGTGTTTATCCGTTGCATGTAAGAACAAGGTGCAGCTTGTTGATGGAGGTGCATTCAGAGCATAACCATATCATAATATATATATGCCTTTACCGTTATATATCATCCTAGAACTTGATTTAAGATTTTCATTATACCGCCCACCGCAACACAAATCAAGAAAATAATCTTGATAATGATTGGCTGCTGTGCCCAGTGTCCAGATTGATTAAGACCAGCTGTGCGTCGCCTCAGGGAAAGCAAGCTATATTTTAGCATGCTTGACTTTCTTGAATGTTTGGAATGGATTCGTCGTTTTGAGATTCCCACGAGGCGTTTCTGTGTTGCTTAAGAGGGATGTTAAACGCCCTGTTGACTGCATCGCGTGAAAAAATATTCCTAATTAGATATCCACACACTGGTGTAGAGTTGGGGGTGGGATGCTGGCAGGGTAAGTGTGAGATTTCTCATGGTTTGCTTTACTGTTGGGTGTCGTGCCCTCGCCGAAATTGGAAGGTTGCGGCTAATGAGGCCGTAAACTGCTGACTTTTAGCCTCTCGCCACGTTTAGTCTTGTTTGAATGGCAATAAGGAATAAACAAGAATAAATGAGGAGGAAAGACAAATCGCATACTGTAGGCTCACTAGAATACCACTCGTGTAGTCTTACTATTCTTTAAAGGTCCAGTGTGTAATATTTTGGAGAATCTATCGACTGAAATGGAATATAATATGCACGTCTTCAGAAGTGTATTAAGATCTTACATAATGATACGTATGTTTTTAATACTTTATATTGAGCTTTTCCTATCTACATACACCGCGGGTCCCCTTACATGGAATCCACCATGTTGTTTCTACAGTAGCCCCAATCGGACAAACTGCTGTACAGAGCGTGTTTCGTAAATACGTGATCTCATTCGGCAAAGATGCGAAAAGGTGACGACATCTTAGCCCTGTTATAGTCATTGTAGTGCTTTGAAAGGGAGGAAGGGGTGGAGTGAGCAGTTGGTTGCAATTCACAACCTCGCCACTAGATGCAGCTAAATTTCATACACTGGAACTTTAAATGATGTAAACAAATGGTACTTTATTGTTGTGTTTGCTCTGTATCTGCTTTTGAAAAGTCCTTTTACATGTGTTGTGATGCTAAATCGAACAGATCCAAAATCTTGTCTCCGGGAAAGGAAACAAACACAACAAACCGAACACAAGCACGGGTTCAAACTCACAGCGCTGGCCTTATTGGCAAATCTACAAGAGCTCCATTTAGGAGTGCGATCAAGTGGCGCTTGCAATTTGTCAGGAGCCTCTAATCGTTCCATCCTGACTTCCTCCAAATTCACCGAGTGTGAGTTTTACCGCTGCGGTCGCCCGAGGGGATGTCTCCAATTATACAGTTACAGCATCTCTCCGTTCTCTCCGTTTATTTATTTAAATGTCATTACTGCGGACGGGTTTTAATAAGCTGGTCATTTCTGCTGGCTGAAAACGTAATTTGCTGTCGATGGAGTCTGAGGCTTTGATAAGTTAACACTCCTATGTTCATTTGTCAAAGCGGCTCGCCTTACCTGCGGGTTACTACTTTATACACACACAGCTGATTCGATCAGAAGAGAAACGTTCACTTTTTTAGGGTTTGTAAAAATATTCGTTACATTTTTTATTTATTATATTTTTAATATGTTTTCATTAGTGTCATTTGTCTTGCAGTTCTAGTTCACACATATTTGCTGAAGTTGGATCTTGCATGTACATTGTTTATGTTATATTGTATATACTGACATGAATTTAAAGGGATAGTTCGACCAAAAATGTAAATTCTGTCATCATTTGTTCACCCTTAAAACCTGTATGACTAACTTTCTTCTGCAGAACACAAAATAAGATATTTTGAAGAATGTTGGTAACCGAACAACAACAGTACCCATTGACTTCTATTACATGGACACAAAACCAATGCAAGTCTTTCTTTTTTTTCTCTTTCAGACGAGAAACTTTTCGCATTTTGAGCTAATGCACCATAAATACGGTTCCTGACTATTAGCTAATACGAACGAATTCGTTTAGTACATTTTAAAGGGATTTGAAATCCTCAGGCAATTTGCAATTGTTCATAAAAATGTATGGTTGAGGGCTTACCATGGAGACATTAATAGTCATTAACATTTTGACATATTGATTACGGGTTGTATTAAATAAACATGCCGAGTGCCGTACTGGAAAATTATTATAGACTATTCCGTCATTATTTATTCACGCTTATTTCAAAACCTGCATCTGACTCTTTCTTTAAAAGAAGATATTTGGAAAAATGTCTCTGTGGTTTTTTCCATACAACAGAAGTCAATGAGAGCAAAAGGTTTTTGGTTACCAATGTTCTTCGAAATGAGAAAGAAAGTCATACAGCTTAAAAATCACATGGGGTGGGTAAATTATGACATCATTTTTTTAGTGAACTATGCCTCTAAAACCAAAGATCCACATTTGGAAACTTGACAAAATGTGAATGTTCTGAAATATTTCTTGTTGTATTTCAGCAGCTTTGGGATCAAACCACCAACCCCGGTCATGGCCTGTAAATACATTCTGCTCACAAGCATGTTCATTACTAGCAGCCGGGTTATGCATGAAGAATCATAAGGAGTCAGGAGGAAAATATGGGCCAGCCCTCAGAAGAGGAGGACTTATAGACCACGGTAATTAAATCGAGACACTATAGATGCTTTGGAAGAAGCCAGCGGTTTTAATGAGAGTCTGTGAAGATATATGGTCAAGCTGGTAAGAAGATATTGCAAACATTGCGTAAGGCGCAAACAACTATTTTACAGAGGACCCATAAAGGTTTCAGAGGGAAACGTATTTGCCTGCTTTATACACACCGTGATTTATTGTTGAGCTAAAATTCTAGCGCTGTAAATGCTTACTTCTCAGAAAGCAAGCGTGAGTGTAGGAAAAAGAGGAAACAAATTGACAAAACTAAATTGCAGGTGCATAAGGTGTATTTAAAGTCAACATGAAATGTTCTGCATTGTGTATTTCAGAGTGACGGAGGATATTAAACTAGAATAACTGTAGGGCAGGACTATTTTTAATGCATTGTGTAAAACGTGGCCGTTTATTAAGTAAAAGTGAAAGCTGAATGCGGTTTACAGTGGATTGTAGGGAAGCACTTCTCTTCTTACGCACCATTTACATCCACTTCTGAGGTTTTCAGACCAGGACATACAGGCTGGGGGTGAAGGGATAGTTTACCCAACAGTTCTGTCATCCTTTATTCATCGAAACGCAAAATTCTAACCTGCATGACCTTCTCTCTTCTGCAGAACACAAAAGAAGATATTTTGAAGAATGTCGGTGACCACGCAACATCGTCCCACATTGACTTCCATTGTATGAACACAAAACCACAGAGAGATTTCTCAAAATATCTTCTTTCGTCCTTTGGACGTTTGTTGACCCATTCACTTTCAGTCTATTTAAGATCTCTTTGTGTTCCCCAAACGCAAGATAACCTCGTACGGCTTTCACGACATGAGGTTGACTGCTGTATATAATGACAGAATTGTCATTTCGAGCTCGAACCGTCCCTTATATATGAAATATTCAGATGGGTCGGCGCTCTCCTGTGAAAAGCAGAGATGCCTTTCGGTGGTACAACAGTGGAGAACAAGGCTGCGGAAATTCAACTGTGAGGTAAGATGCAACATGCTCAAGGGGTGAAAGAGTCTCTGTATTAAATATCAATCGAAAAATATGTCGGAGGAATACCTAACATCTCTTCTGACTTTTGCTTTTTAAATGTCACACGCATTTCAGAATGCTCCTTTTAAAGTAAAGAAGAAACACTGACTGGAGAAATAACCAAAACTTGAAATGTGGAGGTAGTGCCCATTTCCGTCAATCCGTGAGGCGAGAGAGCTTTGTGCAAAGAGCCAGAGAGCGAGGTAACAAAAGAGGGTAAAAGTTCAACCATGTGTCACGTATGCCCCCACACTCCCCTTTTATACTCTCGCATCCTTTCTTCCTTTCTGTCGAAATCATAAATATGTGAAACTGTTTCATGTCGACATTGCACTTGTATACGTATACTGTATATAGTTCAGGTTCTCAAGCGTGTGACGGACTTTGTTGTGGATGTTTTTTGTTGTGTTTATTCCAATTACCGCACGTTCAAGCCCGTTGATGCATAGATTTAAAATGCATTGATGTATCGTTTCAATCTTTTGTAATGAAGAACGAATCAAGAAATAAATTGAAAAGGAATCGGACTGTAGTGTGTGATGCACCTAGGAGGTTGCGTGTGTGTTTATGTTTAATAGTTGCGGTCTACTCTAATTTATATTCGTAGGTATTTTTAGGTTAATAGATGGTACACGTTCACATTTGTTTGTTTTAAGACTTTTTTGCATCTGTCAAATGCTTGAATGAATAACCGACTGAATAAATGTGCGCCATCCAAAAAAATTCAAACTCTACAATTTTCACTGCATTTCAGACATTTACCTTTTTTTAAGAATCCTCCTCTTTAGGAATAAATGAATTTATTTACTTAAACAGTTTATTAATCTCATTATTTGCAATCAAATGCAATCAAATCCAGCAATATTTCATGATTCAGAGGCGCCAGAAAACTACCATAAAAGAAAGAAAAACGTCAAGTTAAGTTTTACATTTTTTGCTGTAATTTTGCAGTATTTTTGTCATTTTACATTTTTACCGTATTTCAAAAACATGTGAAAAGTCTGGAAAATAAAGCTGTGAAATTCTGTAACATTACAGTTTTTTTCAGTGTGGTAAAAACGTTCCCTAGGTTTCGAACCCACAACCTTGGCATTGTTAGTGCCATTCTCAACCAGTCAAGCAATGGGAACCATACAAGATATGTAGCTGCTACTATCGAAAAACATGTTAGATAACAATACCTGCTTCAGTCAAATAAAACATGTTCAGCTCTCTCTAAACTGAAAATCTGATCTTAAACACACGTGCGGTCAGCTGGATGCTCGAGCCCGGGATTAAAACCTAAGCTACCAGAAGCCTCACACGCCTGGCTGACACGTTCTCAAGCCTTGGATAGTCGGAAACATTTAAACTAATGCTAAATGATACCGGATTTAAGGAGCTCATTACACAAACCAGTTTACCAGCATTATGTCCCAAACACTGCCGTTGTCTTCCGTTGTTCATTATGTTCATTCATGCTATGCTCATAATTTGTGTTGAAAAACACAAAAATGAATTCAATTAGAAACCAGCAAAACGCTTCAACAGAAACCGTTCTCTATGAGGGTGTTAGACTTGTGCACCCCATTATAAATGCAGAAAACAAAAACAGTCACAGCGTTCTCCTCTCCTCTCATTTTTAATGACAGCTTTGCATATATAATGCAGCAGTCCCTGTAGCTAAGGAACATCTGTGTTTTCCTTCAACGTCTCGATGGGTTTGGTATCTATTATTCAAAGCTTTCGAGTCTCTCGCACCAATTAAAGTCTTGGTGCGGTCTCCGCAGTCCTTCAGAGTTCAGAGACTTCAAGCATAGGTCAGGGGAGACGGATATGACACCTCGCCTGCTTGATGATGGTATTAGCCAAATCTACTTTGAGATGGTTCGTGTGGTTGGTGTGAACGGTTTGGTGACGCTTGGATTGCAGGTTTAAAGTGAGACAGTATAGAGTATAGTGAGACAAATAGATTAATATATTCTTTAACTCAAGTATTCTCTAAGACCAATGCAAAAATATGGGTTTATATTAAGTCATAGTGCCTTCGGCTTAAGCTTACTTCCAATTCAAAGAAATCACCCACCATGGAGGGGGTTGAGCAGACAGCCGGAGGATTAGTTTATTAGCACAACACATTTGCCATTTGCTAAGCTTCTTACGGAAAACATTACCGCACAAATGCAAGGAAAATGTCAATATCTAATTAATATCCGGAGTAAATTACCATGACTCGTAGCTAACATCTTACTCACCCTGCCCAGCGTAGAAGCAAAACGAATTTAGTTTTTTCACTAATATCTGAGTAGAACCTGGTCTGCTAACTGTGATTTTTTCAAAATGCCTTTTTTATTTGGTTTCATCGATGTTTCTGTGCATTCTTTCAGTAAGCATTTTTTCACTACTTGTTGAAGAGTTGTTGCTCTGTTGAGCGAATAATAATCCTGGATGTCTTGGGTGGAATATACAGGTTTCATTTGCACGTCCTGCATTAAACAAGACCGTATAATGCACATGGCACACAGATAGAACCTGTGCTTCCCATGAATATTTACAGATCTGGGTTCAGCTCCTATTTCATAGCTATATTGTTGTTGTAATAAAACGAGAGAGAGAGAGAGAGAGATGCACATATGTACAGCATGCTAATATTGTCCTGGGAATAATCGAATGGAGGAGGGGTGGGATGTGACCTTGTCAATTGACCAAAAAAGTGTTCACACTCTTATAAAAGATGATTTATAACCTATGTTATATTTTCTTCTTTTGACCAACAGGTGTGTTGACCGAGGAACACCGGTTCCCCCACAAGACCGGGTTCACCGTTCTTTGACCAACAGGCCTGTCTGTGAAAATCGTGTTTATTGAACCGTGAACGCGGCTCATTTCCCAAATCAACAGGCAGGCGGGCGGAACCACATTCCCGTGAGGTTACGTTTCATTTGAGATAAAATCGCCATTGATTTTTTCCTTTGTCCCGTAAGTACATTCACTTCGACACCAAGCAAGATGCACACGACCACATTCTAATTTCCTTAAGGCGGTAACACAGAAAAACACAATTGCCTTTCATGTTTGTTTGACACACCCTGGTCTTGCATTTATTGCCACGCCGTCCATTCATTTAAAATCAATCTCGCTTACAAAGTTGCGAAAGTTGTTTTAAATGTTTGTAGCAAAAGAAACTTGGAGCGAACTAGTCTATTTTCCCCCAGAATTAGAAGAATATAGCACATGCTAGTGTGTAAACACGCTCAAGGTGAATTCATAAATATTTTATGAGCTGGCATAACTCGCGTCATCTTTTTTCGTACATTTTTGTGAGATTCGCTTTCTCGCCAGCCAATTTACATTGTACAAATTCATACGAATTTAAAACCGTCACAAATCCTGAGATCGGTTTGGTATAAAATGAACAAATTAGCATTTTCTGCGTTTTATCGTTTTTTGCTTTATTTTACAATTCACCGCCGCAATGACCTTTCGGGAAAGATGTTGTACGAGTGCGTGTGGATGAAGATAAGATAACATTGTCAAGAATATTGAGTACCGACGCCCTCTCGATGATGCTTCAGAGTGAGGTGTGTGTTCTGTTCTTCCTCGCTAAATTTAGTGTGTTTCAAACGTCTTCTCTGTAGACCTGTGCATCTTATCCCGCTGGCTTTATCCTATCAAAGCTGTGTGTGGACAGACTTTAATTACATCTCTCTCTCTCTCACTGTCTTATTTTTCTCTTCATCTTTTGAAGTAGCTTTCACCCTGTTAAAAGTAACTTGTTGGTTGACAGACAATTTGCTGCTTGGCTGCCCATCGCAAAATGGAGGGATCCAGAGATAAAGGGCGAAGGAGAATGCGATAACTCCAAGAGGCCTCTTATAATTTCACTTTATTCGCATGGCGCTTACAGAATTCAGTGGCAGTTTGGTGTCGCGCCTAAAATGAGATCTTCTGAAGGACGCATTTCTCGCCAATTTAAAGCGAGGTTGATGGTTTGATGGTTGTTAAGGTGTTATTTAGCTATAGCGTGACCTTAAACACTGCTTGAAGGGAAGACAGAGTCAGACCGACAGGAGAAAGACATTATTTATAGTGTCTATTTGAAATGCACCGGTCCTAAAATAGTAAACAGCACTTTGGCGTTGTTTATGAACGGATCATCAAAGGTTGACCATTGTAGTTTGTACAAGAAACATACTTCAACATTTTTTGTTTTTAGATTTTTTTCCTGTATGAATGACTGTATAAATAAAGTAAAAAAAAAGTATAACTGCTACGAAAAAGCCGTCTAGTTGTGCTTTGTGATTGTTTCCCTGTGTATTAGCGCTTGCATTTAAACATTGAGATGAACGATAATGTTAGTTACAACGGTATTGTTTTCTTATTCATAGGATTTATAAGGTGCTTTAACAGACCTGTTGGGCCACAATGCTGTGAAGACCCTCATCCCAGTTCCGCTGTGGTTCGGCTCTGTGGGTCAGAGGCTCCACAGGTAAGAATTTAATTACTGCAGTCCCCCGTGCCGTCCCATAAACCCTAGTCACACCACACCAATCAAATACCTGAGAGAGAGAGAGAGAGAGAGAGAGACATCTGGGAGTTCACGTCCACTGCAGTTTAATCAGATCCATTTATCATGTTCGCTGTAATCGCTGGCATTAGTCACCAAAACGGTCAGAACTGTACACAGCGTTTTTCTTCCATTTCACTTTGTGTTTCCTCTATTCGACTTTCTGTTTGCCATTCTTTGCTCTGAGCTTGGTCCGATGTGTCTGATATGTGTGAACGTGTGTAAGTAATGCCTATAGCAGTCATCCTCAATAGGTGGACCGCCAGGATTGCCTAATGTACCATTACAAACTTTTGACAATTTTGGTTGTTTAAATTGAGCCGTGCGTCTTTACAATGGAGAATCACATCACACGCGCTCTCAGGAACATTTATGTAATTGATCTTTTCCCGCTACATCTTCTAATATCTTTATTTATATTTAATATCTTTATCTTTATTAACTAGTGCAGACACGCAGCGCAGGTAAATAGACACAACAGTGAATATTAAAGCATTTGTCTGTTTCCTGTTTGCTATATGTCTCCAACCTTTCAACCAGATTTGTGATATTTTATTAATCATAATGCTTTTATCTACATTAGCCTTATTAGTCAGCATGTAAACATCTGTGACCCTGTGGAAACCCAGACTAACATCTCATAATCAAATTGATTATTATAACAAGCACCAAAGATTAATTTCAAGCAATTTCACTAAGATTTTGGTATTATTCAGTCAATATTGAAGATATTGTTACATTTTCACAGAATATTCTGTGAGATCATTTTAAGAAGGACTTTTGCTGGGTTTTTCACAAGCAGGTTCACATTTGCAACGAACAACGTTTTAATTGAGAAATTATTTAAAGGTAGAAGTAGTTCTGGTATTAAAGGGAAAAGGTGGCAATGGCATGGAAATGCTCATTTAGTTAGTAACTCTGCTTTCGATTTTAGATTTTAATGGTTATATTGCATTTTAATTGTCACATTACAACAAGTGTCTAGCATTCCTGAAAACTTTTTAAAGTGCTTAAGTACGTCCCGTGATGCACTTTGTGAGGTTGTTTGAGAGAATGACCAGAAAATATGAAACTGTAATGTATCAAAAAAGATCAAATGTACAGTAGTTTAGATTTTTTAATAACATTTATCAGGCTGAAATGTCAAAATAATGGTAACAGAGTACAAACTTGCAGACGTGCCTAGATGTCTCGTAGACGTTCTCTACAAGAACAGACTGTCTTTTATTTAGAGACTTCTTGAAAGGGTAGTTTTCAAATTTAAAATACTTTTCAAACAAAAAATGATGGAAAATACTCAGAATCATTTTCGAAGTAATGAAACAGACAATTATAGATGAAACAGCGGCTGCTCAGGTTTCCATTTTTATTTTTGTATCGACTGGGTTTTTCAGTTCTCATATGGGATTCACAGATCTGAAAATGTGACTGTAAAAAGCTAATGGTAAAGCTCCAATAGTGAGATATAAAGAATATATATTTCTTGTCCGAAATCCCACAGCCGACCAATTTAATAAAGTACATGTGCCCAAATGATTTCATCATACACTCGTCATTTCAAACCTGTATGAATTTCATTCGTCTGCAGAACGAAGAAGATAGTTTGAAGAATGTTGGTCACCAAACAACATTGGACCCAATTGACTTCCATTGCATGGACCCAAACCAGAACTTTCTTTCTTTTCCACCGTAGAAAGAGTCATAAATAGATGACAAAATTTGGGGCCAAACGATCCCTTTAAATAGATAAAATAGGAAGATGTTGTACTTTCTCTTTTGATGGCAACCCATTGATTTTACCTGTGGTTGATTTAATTGTAACGCTCCTAAAAGTGTGAAGTGACTTTTTATTTTTCCCATCCGCATCGTTCCACCGAAGTAGTGTAGCTGCACAGCACATTTATTAACATGAAAATCAATATTAATATTAGTCTTACACTCTAAAAACTGCTGGGTTGTTTTTTCAACCCAAGCGCTGGGTTAAGACCGCTGGGTACGAAAACTGGTTGATTTGACCCAAATTTGGGTTGGCGACCGTAACCCAACAGTGCTGGGTTGTTCATGCGGACGTTAAAGAGAACGGCACGTTACGTTAAAAAGGTTCCGACGATTCCCTCAGTGTTGATAATACTCCGCCACCGTTTGCGGCGCTTGACAAAATATTGCGGCTTTTGGCAGAAATATGTTTGTGGAAAAAACAACTAAATAGCGATAAATGTGAAAATGCCTGAGGTGAACTTTGGGGGTTAAATCAGCCTGTATCCCGCAGTAACCAGTGGGAGGGACAAGTGAGAGGGAACTTTTAAACTTTCTTGGGACATGTAATGAAAACGCTTCACTAATATATTTTTAAATAAGCCTTTTAGTGTTCTTTTCTTGACGAAAAGAAACCCAACGCTTCGGGCTTAAGGACTACTTTTTGTTGGCGGATGTGCTGCGCAATTAGTAAACGGAGTCTGCTCAGGGAAGTGAGACGACGCGAAAACTGAAGCTGAGGCTCGTCGATGAATTTTTGAGGCCAGAAAAGGTAAGATGGTGTAAAATTACTTTTTCTATACTTTATAAAAAACTATTTCTATACTTTATATTTAAGATACATTTTGTTGTATTATAAGTCGTTTGTTATAATTGCGGTTATTTACGGTCAAGTTGGGCTTGCTGCCCTGAGTTTCTGTTAGCACGATAATTTCCCGCCTAGCTAGTTTTCAGTTTTCGACAATTTTTATGAAGTTATTCATTCATTACATCACAATTTATTTGTTCACAAAGAGAATACTATATTTTTGGCTGTCTTAAACGTTCAACCTGCCATGATTTACCCATTAAGATAACTTACGTAACGTTATATCATGACGTTCATTTTCCTTTTTCTTGAATATATCAGACATTCACTTCATTACCATTTATTTATTTAATATAAGTTTTTAGATGCCAGTGTTTCGATTCGAAAGTTTTAAATCTAACGTTAGCATGCTGCTGGTATACGGAGGGGCCTGATAAAAAATGCTCGTTTAAACAAAATGTCGTCTGACGGACTTAAATTAGAGGGTTTTGCATCTAATATAGATTATTATTTACATGCCACTTTATGTAATTGAGGATTAAGATGTATGTGTCTAGAATGCTAAAATGTCTTGTAACTCTTTTTTTCAGATGGATGATTTTGTACAAAGTAAGCTTAGAGAATGGAAACTTGACCAGTTAATTCCCACATTTGAAGGTAAGTGTGAATGTATAATATTTTACAGTGTTGTTTATAGCAATGCACTGCTTTTCAAGGTTAAAGTGTTATTAAAAGGGATAGTTTATCCAAAAATACTTTTTTGGTAATGTTTTGTCACACACATAACGCTCTACACGATTCAAGACCTCCTAGCATCTTCAGAACACAAATTAAGATATTTTAGATCCACATCCGAGATATTCCATACCACCTCATAGACATCATGCTAATTGTGCCCGTCAAGGTCCAGAATAGTACTTTTATCAACATATTCTTCTCTACCCTGTCAGGCTAAGACGTGCGTCCATGAGAGCACTACAACACATTCGCATCCTCTCGGTGACGTACTTCGTGTCGAATTCGTCTATCCGAGCTTATCCGCGATTGAGAACAGTGTTCACAGGATTTTGACAGACTTTTGGCGTATTTGTTGTGACATTAAGTAAATGCATTGTATGGGTAACGCAGGAGTATCCTCAAGAAGCTGTGTGGACGCGTTTGACATCATCATAAAGCAAGAGCGACACAGAGAGCAGTGTGCTGAGTATTGCGATGTCATGCACCAATCGATTTGCAAAGCAACGCATTAAGTTCAACGCTCCCTGTCATTGCCATAGGCACCAAATCACATATTGCAAAAATGAAAGACAACCATGGGACACTCATCGGATCTGAACAGTTGCTATAGTTTGGACAATATATAATTTAAATTCAATTTTAATCGGATATGCACAAAAATCGGAGTTGAAGTTACAGTCTGTGGCGTAGCCATTTGTTTTTACATGATTGTAATTTCCTCAGTTTGGTCTGTTTCAATGTATCTACTTTCATTTAGCAGATGACAGACTTACTAACAATAGAGCATGTAATTGCCGCATCAGAATATAACATGTTCTGGATGTAACTTCTTTTACAGCTGAGAAGATTGACCAAGAAACCCTCTACCTTTTGGACGACTCCACGCTGACCTCGCTTATCCCTGTTATTGGACTTCGAAAAATAATATCTGGCCAGCAAGTCAGGTTGAACAATACATGAAAGAGACAGCCATCCATCGGGCCAAATGGACTCTTCATTTACTGTCCAACTTACAAACTATGTCAGCAGGTAATTATATTTTGCCCTTTGTAAAAAATGTAACCCTTGGTGTCAAATGTTAAGGATGCTAGCACTTTAAGTGTTTACATGAACTCGTTTAATTTTAATTGCAGACCATCAGAGTGACATTGCCTTAATTGTCCTACCTGTAGTCCTTCCAACTTCAGTTTATAAGATCGGAAGGAAAATGTTCAAACCAACCTTTATTGAAACCAGGAGGGCATTCATAGACATACAACCGGTAAGTAAACAGCCATTGCTAAAAGCACATCAAGGTGTCACAAGACATTGTGCTCTCCATATGTATTAGCACTCTGTCAAAATGTGAGCTTCAGCTGTGTATAAATCTAGTAAAAAATGCAATCAAGCATTTAAGCAATTTTTTGCCTTCACATTTCCCAAGAAATCTTAAATTAATTTGAGCCCAAATCAACTATGTGAAAATAGTAATATCGGGGTTCTTCCAAAAAGGATTTTAGCAAGTTTTTTATTTATTCCCTTCAGATTATTTGAGCTCTGTTCTCACATCATTTATTTTTCAGATTGGTACCAACATGGCTGAATACCTGAGATCAAAAGGCACAGTCGAATTTCCCTATGTTCTCATGCTGGGAGACAACGAGTGCTTTCAGGCTTTTGTTATAGTAAATGGAGAAGCACTTGAGCAAAAAACATTGCTGGCAGCAGTAGATGTTTGCTTTAAAGCTTTCTACGTCTTGGATATCAATTACCCCAAGCAATGCTCCCCCGTCTGGCAGTTTCTACAGACTGTGGTGTTTGGACTTCTTGGAGATGAAACTCCATCAATAAGAATTCTACGTGCTTTTATTTCTGCTGCTAAACAGTAGTTGTTGTCAGTGAGAACAGCTTTGCCAGTTCAATTTATAATGATTTAAGTTCTTAAATCATTAAGTTCTTGACCCTTTCTCTCTAAGGAAGAGCAGAATGTGTGCAGTTTGTTATTTTGGCTGAGTTTTAACTGATTCTGACATTATGCAGAAGTGCATAGAGTATTAAACAATTAAACATGTTGTGATAGTTTTAATGCCAATGTTTTTACAATTTATTTTTCTGTGACAATTTCTCTCTTAGGAAAACAGAATATATGCAGTTTGTTGCTTTGGTTGAATGTTTATTGATTCTGACATGCTGATGTTTATAAAGTGTAAAAGAAGTTAAAATGTCACTGATTTTTTACTCTACAATTGATTTTATTGTGACAATTTCTCTAGTAGGAGTTTATCCAGTTTATTTTTACACAATGTTAACTGATGCTGACATTGCGTAAAAATAAACTGGATAAACTCCTACTAGAGAAATTGTACACTACAATTAATACATTTTTATTGTGACCATTTCTTAGGGAAAAAGAATTCATGCAGTTTTTTATCGCTGAATGTAAAATAAACGAGTTTTTTCCCTACTTGATTTGCCATGCGCTTCTCTCAGACCCCAACACACAAACACAACATTTACTTTTCACAAATAGACTATTAATATTCAAATTAAAATATTTTTTAAATTAAAATACCTAGTTGTATTTTTTAACCCATTTTGGGTTGAGGTTAACCCAGCAGTTATGTTTATTTTTAACCCAATTTTGGGTAAAAAATATAACCCAACATGCTGGGTCAAAGCCATAACCCAACCCTGCTGGGTTAAAACAACCCAGCGTTGGCTCGGTCCATATTGGACCCAGCGCTGGGTTACCAAAATAACCCAAGTTGGGTTATTTTTAACCCAGCATTTTTTAGAGTGTAGTAAAACTAAGAGAGTGGGAAAATGCAGGAAGGTCTTTTGTTGCTTAGGGAACAGTTTTTCAAAACACTGTCTCTCTTTAAGAGCCACAGGCAGTTAAGAGGCAACATTCACAATCCCTAATTACCCTCCTGAGGGAAAACAATCTCTCCTGCTCCGTCTTCTCTATCTGTCCTCTTCACGGCCGTCACATGACTTCATTTATGAATTCTATCTACAGTTCTTCTTCACTATTGCAAGGTGTTTATATAAATGTATACATTTAAAACGCTTGATTTAAATTGAAACATATTTATTGTATATGTATTATATACTGTATACATTTTTATCATTCATATTTGTAATTTGATAAAAATGATATTCATTACGTATATTTGTATGATAAACATTTTTAACATGTATATTTTGTATTATATAAAAACTTATGTTTATTATATATACTCATTTTAAATGTACATTTGAACTATTTGATTTGAATTAACTTAGATTACAAAATAGTTTTATATAAGTAAACGACAAATATTAAACTCAATCAAATATTTTATGTATAATATGTAGTATATAAATTGTATCATTATGTTTATTTTGTATTAATAATATATCTTAACATTTTATTACATTTTGAATGTACATTTGAATCTTTTTATTAGTTTTTCCCTAAATGTATCGTTTTAGATTTATTAATATAAAATATCATATAATGTAAAATCTATACATTTTACAAGTATCATATGTACTGTATACATTTTGTGTATTTGTTTATTTTATTATGTATCATTTAGATCGATATTAAATATTAATATTTTCCACTTTTACTTATTAGTTCTGAGAAAGAAAACAAATATAACAAAATAACCATTTTCCTTTCTTAACAAAGTTTCACTTTCGTGCGCGGTGACGTCACATGCTAGCGCTGCCGGCAAATGTCAAAATATATTCTTTGTTCAACAATAGGTGAAGTCAGATGTCAAATTCTGGGGTGACACCCAGGGGTGGCCAATTAGACTACCTTGGACCCCCCTCTGGCTCCGCCGCTGCTCCCCAATATGGTGGTGTCGTTGACATACAATTTAGTGGTCGATGTGCCGTTTGTATATATCTATGTCCACTTTGACAGATCAACATACAAGTATTTACAAAATTGTTATACGAATCTTGATACTCATTGTCATGCTCATATGATATGTGCACAGTTTCGATCCAACGCCTCCAATGAACCTGCTTCCAGACAAGCTGTCAGACAGTCTCATGACCAAACAAATCTATAAAGTCCTGAAACATGTATTCATCTTATCAGCTCTGCATTACAGTTATTTTAGTGCTTTGCTGGCTTACAGCTATAATTATAGTCTCTCTCTCTTTATCTCTAAACTCTTTATCCTCTGTCATTTTCCAATCAATCATTCTTCAGTTTCTTTCAAGCACAATCTCTCTCTCTCTCTCATCAGTTTTGCTCTGCTTGTTTTCAGGTATCTCGCACAGCCATATAACTTCTCCAACACTAAGTGCTGACGGTGGAAATCTGTTAATGTACCAAAAGGAAATCTGAAGAGAATAACAATGAATAGCTGTTGTCACCGTACACGCTCTCCGTAAACAAAAGGCACCCCGCTAGAGTGACTTCCGGAAGTCAGCAAGTGGCGAGAGCTTGTTAGATTTTATGAAGAATAAGGAAACTTGGCAGATCGGTGTCTCTCTAGCCTCTCTTACCCATTAAACTTGCTTTATAGAGGAATGGAAAGAGAGGCCGGGCTGCAGCGATGGTCATTAAACTCGAAGTGAACACATATTGCGGTAAATAAAGCATTCACGAGCTTCGTCGATAGATGCAGAGTTCACAGTTCCTAAGATACACAAAGATGCTCAAAACAACACCTTTTTTCTGTAAGCATTCTGTGTTAGAATGATGAGACATAACACCTATAGATGTGTAGGTAAAGATTTGAAAGGATTTATTTAAAACACATTCAAGCTTTTTATATAACATTTGTCTGGTTAGTGGTTAACATATTCCAGCTTTTTGGAGTTTTGATGTATATGGACAGTGCATTGGGGTTACTTTTAACAGGCAGGAACGATGACATAATGTAAAACACATAGCAATAACTAAATCACACGGTTATGAGAGGTGTAGGGCTTCACAGCACCATCTGTTTAGTCAAATGAGACTCGAACAATAAAAGAAAATGGATAGAGAGGCAAAGAAAAGTATTACCAGGTTTTACCGCAGTGAGAAAAAAAGCAGCACGTACAGAATTTAACGGGTGGCAGTGTTTTCTAAAAGTAAATCTAAATGCAAAATGTTCTCTGTTTCTCAACGTTCCTCATTTATGTTGTTATAAACATAAATATTAATATACTTTGCATACAAAAAGCATAAAAAAAGAATGACATTTCTTCTTTTTGTTTGTAGCTCAAATCTATAAAAATGATTCCATCAAAAGTAAAATCAAGACATTTTCAAACAAAATTACTTTAAATGTTTGGTTTTGTTAAATTCAGTTTTTGCTTTTCGACACATTTTTTCATGACAAATGAAAAACTGACTTGCATTATTTCAGCTTCATTCAGTCAACTTTATCCATAATTCGTTGTTATTTCTCCTTTTATTCTTATTCTTATATGTATTTTGATTCAAGAAAAACATTTATATTTACAATTATGTGTACAATTTACATTACAATATCTTTTTGCAGTGTATGTAGACGAACGTGCATAACTTGGACACTACAATTAGACAAATGATTCAATATTAAACAGGACAAAAATGCAATTCCCTGACGGCACAGCAGGCGGTTTATAAGGTGAACGCGGTGCAGGTGTGTTTACTCTTAACCCGAAATTCCTCAATGTACCCATCTGTTCAAACGCACTGTTGTTATGCAGGGCTATAAATAGCTGTCTGTTTCCATGGCGAGGTAAAGGTGAACGGTTTCTGGACAGGCAGGTGATGCCGCGCAGCTCTGAGGTGATGCATGCGTCGCAGGAAATGCGTGATTGCTAAGTTCCATTTGCTGCTATGTGCGAAGTCTGCCGCCATATCCTTAAATAGAGAAATGGAGGATGAATGAAAAAAACACCTTTATAGAAACCCCTACATTAACATTCTTTCAGACAGCACAATTACATGTGCTTCCTGACCACCTGTATGTTTGCATTATGGTTTGGGCACGGATGAGAAATGTATGTGTTGTGTGCCAAAGTCTTCCAATCTCAAAGTTGAGAATAAACTTGAGCCAAATGTTTGGCAGTCGTAGTAATCTGTTATATTCATTATGTAAAAACGTATTTACACAAACGGTTTATACATTTAATAGTACAAGTTATAATAGACTAATGTGATAATTGGTCTGTTTTTGTTTGTCTGTATTGTTCCTGTGGCAAAATGTCATATACATTTTCTGCGGCTATATAAACACGCCAGATAACTTTTAAAAACTTTTATTTTCGTTTTATGAAAAGTCAGACATACAATAGCGAAAGGGGATGTCTGCCCTAGAACAATTGACATCTTCGCATTTATTCAAAAATACTATTTATATATTTATTGAAGTTTTTGTATTTGTGTTGCATACTTAAGCTTGGAGTGTAAACTACTCAGCTTTAAAAAAAAGATTTTCATGACACACTTTAGTTTGTCCTTATTTTGTCAAATATTTAAAATTCCATTTAAAAAATTGAAAAAAACTCCTTTAAATGAGTATATTGTGAAAATCACTTTTTGCCATTTCTGTACAGAAGTTAGCAAAATATAACTTAAGTAATAAGAATACAATTTTAATGCTTGCTTGGCTTTCTCTCTGATGTCCATCTAATCATTCTTCTCATCTCCGTGTCATTCACACCTTCACCGGCTCTGGCACTCTTGAGTTTGGGGTTAATCTCATCCTGTCACTGCTGAGAAATGAACAGAGCTTTGCGATTTCAATGCTGCCGTCCACTTCATGTCATTCTATGAATGTCTTTGAATCATCACTGACGGGCACCACCACACAAGACAGGATTCTGCATAAGTAATTTTATTTAATCATCCAAATTTGTGTTATTGGCATTGCTCTTTGCCTTCGAAGAAAACTTTTGACTCTGATTTTTGTTCTTGCAGAAGATGGCTCTGTTTTAAAGTCGTTTGATTTATCAGTTGTGTCATTTAAAGGGGTGATAGGAAGACCCGCTTACCATCAAGATTGGCTGCTGCTCGTTTTTCTTGCGATAGTGAGAGAAGTTGAGGTGTGTTTGTTTGTTCACAGCATTTCGGTGATCAATGTTATATAAACGGTGGATGTGACGCTGGATTTGCAGATCGTTGAAACTGATAGATGAAGCGGTCCCAGTGCTTAATGCAGAATTTACATTTTTGGGTGAACTATCACTTTGAGGTCCTTTCATTGTGTTATGTTAAATACTGCACCTCGCTAATCTTTCATCTTGGAGGGTACCGCCTATATCCCTCCCTCTCCTCCTTAACTCCCTGAAGCCGTTATCGAGGGGCTGTCCACATTTATCAGCACTGTTGTGGTAGTACGCTTGGCTGTTTGACCACGTCTGACCTCCCGTCAGTGGGGGCCGTGCACCGCTCGGCTCGGAGCTCAGGCGGAGGAAGCTGGGGGGTGACAGACCAGGCCCGTCCAGAACACTCCAGATCCGACAGTAATTGGCTCGCGCCTCTGCTCTCCTTAAGGGCCGCTGACAGCTGGTGGGTGGATTTTTTTTGTGCACCAATTAGAGCGAGGAAAAAACTACATTCCCTTCACAGAGAATAGAGAGAGGGTCCTTATTCGCGATAGTACAGCATCACAGTGTAGAAAGCTTTGAACGCTTTTTCTTTAAAAATAGAAGATATTATTTTGCTATGAGATGATGTTGGATGGAAGTCAAGCCAAACGCAATCAGCACTGTTTATATTATCTTAAGAGCGCTTGGTTTTAACACATTCATTTTCAAAGAGAGTGTCTCTATGCATGCGTGACTTCTACGTTTCACAGTCAGAACCCTATAGGCAGTTTCCGGTTGGGGGCCTTAAAGGAGAGAGAAAATAGTTGCATCAAACAGCAGTGGTATATAGAAGTGGCGTTCTACCGTATTAGAACGTTATAACGTAATGTTAACTTATGAAAATATAATTTCAAATACGGTAGAACAGCACTTCTATATACCACTGCTGTGTGCATCATGTACAGCATCTACAAAGGCTTTATTGCTTTCATCGGCTCTATGAACTTTGAATGCGACACGGTTTGCTTTCTGACGTTGGAGTGTGTGGAGAGGGCGATGTCCTGCGGAACTTAATTTTGTAGCGTATTCTTTTTTAATAGGAGCTCACTAACCTGGTAATAAAATCGATTATTTTCAGTGATGGCCTGAAGGGTTGAGATGGACTAGATGCAATGCCATAGAAGAAACATTACTTTTTTAATCTAAAACTTATTTTCGGTTCTTTATGGAACCATTCAGCCCAAAATGTTTTTTATGTCATCGTGAAGCACCTTTTTAGGAGTGAAGAAAGCAAGAATTGACATTTATATTTAGAAATGAAAGGGTTACTCCACCCAGAAGTGAAAATTCTGTCATGAATTACTCAACCAAAAGTTGTTCCAAATCTGTATACAGCCTATAAATGTGCATATAAATGTGTTAAGGTAAACACAAAGAAAGATATATAGAAGAATTTAAGCAACTGAGATTTCTGCAGTAGTTAAAAATTGGTAGTCAAAGAACTGTTTGCTTTCCTAAATCATAAAAAATATATATTTCTATCTTTTTTACTACTATGGCAGTCATCGGTGCCCCAAGAATCTCAGTTGCTAATAATTCATTCCTGACAGAACTTAAATTTTTGGGTGCACTATGCCTTTAAAGTCCCCCTGTGGTAAAAAAAATCTACATTTGAACATGGTTTACATGTCTTTGTTGTGTTTTAATGTGTTTTAGACAAACCCTATGCATGTATTTTCTACATAAAGCGGCAGTTTACCAAAGATCGTTTTTAAAACTGAAACCGCTTGTGTTTTTTATGTCACAAACACGATGTCACTCATCAATCACATAACACAGCTGGCAGTGTTGTCCAAACTGGTGAGATAGAGTGGAGGCGGAGGCTAACTTGCATATTTATGACTATGCATATACTATATTAATCATTTGCATTTATGCATTTAGTAGTCCCTTTATCCAAAGTTACTTACATTGCATTATACTATACATTTGTTTTCTGGGAACGAACCCATGACCTTGGCGTTGCTAGCGCCATGCTGTAACCAATGAGCTTCAGGAAAGCAATCGCATTAAAATTTTAAAGCATGAAGAAATCCCGGCTCTCCTACAGTCATTTTGATGATCAAAGATGAGTTTAAAGGGGTAAAATAATCAACTACATATGATGTTTAACATAAATTGCAAATATTACATTACAAAAACCATCATGTTTTGAATCTTATAGTTGCCTTTGTGTATTTAACAGGGTTGAGGAAAGAACTGTAAAGGAACAGTTCACCCATGAAAATCTTGTCTTCCTTGTTCCTGTCCAATCGTTCCTGTATGCATTTATTTGTTCTGATGAACATACAATACTACCATAGTAGCACAAATTGCTTTACACGTGTTTTACCAAAGAAGATATTTTGAAGAATGTATAGGAAGCACTTTTGACTACCATTGTCATTTTTACCTTCAATGGTGGCATTCTTCCAAATATCTTTCTATGTGTTTATCAGAACAAAGAAATGTATACAGATTTGGAACAATCTGAGGATGAGTGAATGATGACAGAATTTTCATTTTTGGGTGAACTGTCACTTTAACATCACTGTAACATTATGCATTAACTCAAAATGACGATAAAAGAATGATTCCATGAATAATTTTGTCATTCATACAGGGAGACATATAGGGCCCCTAGGAGCAGATTAACCTCAGGACGTGACTTTGGTTCAGCTGTCATGAGGGATTTGTGGTGACATCAAAGATTTTAAATCAAATATCAGTTAGTTGTCTTTTGATTCTTTTACAGCAGTCCCCCGGGGCAGATGTTGGGTAAATACACCATGTTCCTTTCATGCCAAATGTTTGCACAACAGGTACATACGAGCATGAAATGTGATTAACCTCAGAACTGCGTTTTGCTGCCCAGACTCTGGTGGAACATGATATATTAAATAAAGCACATTGTCATTGTGATTTAGCTTCAGAAGTCATTCATCTTAGTCACATGATTTATAAAATCGACCGGAAGTAAACCTGATAGAAGTCTAGGAGAGGTCTATTTGATGTTTGCATTTAGATCTGCAAGACGTATTTTTTTTAATTTTGTCTCGATGTCTCGTCCATCTAGAAGGTGTTAAGATGTTTATGATTTAGAATGTATGAAAACTGCTCTTTTTAAGACGTCTAGCCAATGTTTTTACACCTCCAGATCTTTAGTAGACATATAAATTTGACATTTGCCTTAGATTTTGATATCTGATTGAATTCTTCACAACTTCATTGTGCACCATATTTTTTATTGACTAGTAGTAAAACTTGCCTTATAAATGTCTTTGTTCTGTTGAACACAAAAGAATATATTTTGAAGAATGTAGGAAAGCAAACAGTTCTGGGACAATTTTGACTACCATTGTCATTTCTTCTACTATGGAAGCCAATGGTGGCCAAGAACTGTTTGGTTACAAGCATTCATTTCATTTTTCGTTCTTCGACTAGTAACAACTTGAGTATGATGATGACAGAATTTAGATTAAAGGCAGAACGCATGATTCTGTTCAGAAACATATTTTGTCATGCTGGTGGGAAATCTCTTCACATCCTGATAGAAATCAAGAAGTATAGTGGTCAAATATTTGTTTATATTTATTTGTCGTCTGTGAAAGGCGTAGGACCAAAAAACATTTGACCAATAAAAACATTCTGGCCTAACGTTTTGACAATAGGCATTGGTTGAGACTGGTCCTGTTTACATATTCATCCAACGTAATTTGCATCCCACTGCGGACCCAGTTCACGCAGACATCATATGCCATCAGCACGCTCACGTCCGTTGTTTCAATATAGAGAGAATAGCGGAAAAGCAGCAAAATCCTGACTTGCCGGAGGAACCCTCAACTTGTAAACATAAGAAACAGAAAACATTATTTGAAAAAGCAGTGACGAAAACGTCTGCACCATAAGTCGTCTGCACAGCTCCGGGAGGATGAACGACGATACCATGGTTTCTTTTGAACAGGTATGTACATGCTTTGATAAGAATGTATTGGATTAGATTGTAATTCTTTATGTGGATTTACGAAATACAGTAACAATGTAAATAATATATCAGGTAGGCATGTCAGACAAGGAGCTTTGCAAAAAAATATCTTCTTCGGAAGGCATACGTCTCATTGAAACCCTGACATGCAAAAAAAAAGATTTACCACACAGGGACATATCAAACTCCAACTTAAAACAATTGTTTAGGTTCATTACTCCAGTAATGTTATTCACTATATTGCAATGCTCTCTTACTTGTGAATGTGCCATCTCTCTTGCCATCTCTCCATTAGCTTTTGGTCTGTGCGTTCATGTGTTTTGGAGGAGACATGGCTTTGGAAGGCGATTCGCATGGAGGGCGGGACGATGATTTCAGTGCTAGCAGGCTAAAGCTAGCACCTTAATACATCACGCATTCTGCCTTTAAGCTCACGACAATACTTTAAATCAACACGACACATACAAATATTGTTTTCATGGAATTATGCTTTATTTGTGTTTTAAAATGAAAAGTTTTTCTTCACTCATTTCGCATTTTCTAACCAATTGAATTACTTCTAAAACGTTTGTGTCTCATTTCATTGGCATTCTGAGAGCTACAGGAATTGTGGTTCCCTTTGAAGCATCAGTTTTATTGACTTTGCTAATTTAGTGAAGTCGTCAGGTATCATAAACAGGTTTTAATGGTCTGTTCCTCCGACTGATGGCCGCGGCGTTATAGGACGTGAAGTACCGTCCACCGCACTTTAATTTAATCACGACGGGAGTGCGATTGCAGTTTAAAATCAAATGAGACTCTAAAAACCACAAGGATGGCGACAAAGAGACCTGTGAATCATAATAGCGCATAATAATGTTATGAATATGCAATATTAGTTTAACATTTAGCACACCCATGTGCAAAATCTTATCGAAAAACATCTATAAGCGAGGAAGAGATCTTGGGTAGGGAGTAAGGTGTTCATTAATGAGGAGAAAATCTGTATTTTTCAGACGGCCCCTGGGACGCTCGTGAAGGCAAGAGTGGCATTGGTTTTGAAATCGTGGTACATAAAACATAAAAAGTTGCTGAATCAAAGAGTCTGAGCTCTGACTCTGCTTTGAAACTGGCAGTATATAACAGGAGCTCTCTCATGACCAGAAGTAGGTCACAGTTTAAACAGGTCAGCTATGATGCCGAGTCCAAGTAGGAAATGTTCTCTAGGAGAATAATCGTGTGATGTGGCTAGAATTTGATCAGTGTTTTCTTGATTTTTCAAGGAGCAAATGGGTTAAGTACTTGTAATGAAAATTGTGATCATGGTTGATTTACAACAGCCAAGGAATTCATGTTTAAACCAAGGAAATGCTTATGGCGAAGCATGAATAAATCTTTGTTTCCTCTCAAGCATCTCTCAAGGAGCTTACCTCAATGGGCGTACCTGAACCTCACCAGGGGAATTGTGAGAAAGATAGATTAAGACATTTGGGCGTTTTGGAGGAGAGCTAAACGGCTCTGATTATCCCGAGGTCAATGGAAGGAATCATCTCGGCTTGACGGACGGATTCTGAACGCCTCACCTGCTCCTTACGGAAAGCCGGTGAGATTTCCTAATTACCTAATCCGGTTTTCTGTTATGTCGACGACAAGCGAATCCCTTCCACGAATTTACTTGTGGATTACATGCAAATGAAAGCTTTCTCCAGCCTGCTTTTATAAGAGGTTATGCATACTTATGCAAAGCAGCCCTGTTTTTATATTTTATATATTTATATTTCGCTTTTCAGTTCTTCAAAAGGCGTATCATTTAATTAAAAAAGACTGACAAGCCACTAGCCGGAGTGTTGCACCACTGAACGTTATACAGCATGACACCAAATTTACCTTGAGATGGCATATACGGTAGAGGACTGCACAAGCATTGCCGGTGTCAGTGGTTGCATTCCCAGGGAACACAATTCTCTTATGATTATGAAATGTGCAGAAACACACATTTGGACAGTGTTTTTATTTGATCATTTTTAAAGCTGCAATCCACATTTTCCACGTCAATTTAACATCAATTTGACGTAATGTGACATTCCCAGTGTACTTTAACCCATGAAAATCACATAAATATTAGAATAATGACTTTTCTATATAGGTATATATATATACTGTAGTACATAGCCACTATATATATATATATATATATATATATATATATATATATATATATAGAGTTATATAGTTTCTATAAGGGCTGTGCAATATATCGAAAATTATCGAAATACCACACATGTAAATATCGCAATATGCATATCGCAGTGGTTTGCAATAAATTAGCTATTTAATTCTTCATAAAGTTATGTACGGTCAAAGTTTTTAGCTCGCTGCTGATAATAATAATTAAAATTGTCGTATCACATATCGAATATCGCATTATTTCGCATGCTATCGCATTTTTCCTCAATATCGCACAGCCCTAGTTTCTATGTGTATATATATTTTTTGATCAATTAAATCATCACGGTATTTATCTTCCCCACATTCAAAACGCACACTAAATTTTACAGTCTTCTGACGTGTGATAAAATAAAAATATCCCCACATGCACAAACGCACACCAACATTCTGTCATGCCCTGAATCAGTTGCATCTCTCTCTCTTTCTCTCTAACTTCACCTCCTTTTCATCCTGATTTTTCGATAAATAATTCAGTGTCCCCTGCAGAGCAGAGCGACTGACGGACTGATTAAACACACAGAAGGCATGAACTAAAGAAGAGGGAGAGACGGGGCCTAGAAGAGCAACAGGAGCAGACAGGAGAAGATAATGGAGAAGAGAAGAAGATTACACTGACGGTAAGAAAGAAATGGACGGACGAACCGAGGAGAGGCCCTGAAAATCAAGGTTGAGAGATACATGGAGATGGGAATGGAGAGGGTCTCGAGGGAAAGGAAATGAAAGAGCGATAAGGGGATGGAGATAGAAGCAGACGGAGAGAATAAAACCTTGATGGTGACAGGGACAGTTTGGAGTCTCGAAAAAAACGAATTACAGATCAAGAAATGAGAGATTGAGAGAAAACTATTATAGTAGGGATGGGTGATATGAGGTCATCGAAATCTCTTTTTGTCACAGTAACGTATTATATCATGGTATACTTAAGGGGGGAAATATTTATATATTATATAACGTTGTGGTAGATACTGTACCATTCAGTGAATTAAGCGAGCTACCGCAATATCAATGGTACCGAAAAACTTTGGCGGTGAAAAAGTACTGTCTCAACTTCGAGCGATATATCTGAGATGTTAATGCACTGCATGAAGCTTTCATTGAAGAAAATGAGGTCTAATACTGGGTTTAACCCAAATGCTAATTAAGCGGTTTACGCGAGTAAATTACATACAAAGTCAATTAAAGAAACACGTGTAGACGCAAACATGCAGCAGCCGGTGCGAATTACGCAAATCGGGCAGAACGATTGATGCAAACGCGCATCAATCTCGTTTTCCTCGAAGGTTGAAAATATTTGTTAGATCGCGTCCGTCACGTGAAAGTAACGAATTCTTCCCACCACGAATAATAAAGAACGTGGAACATTTGACGTAGAGTAGGCTACTTTGCATTGACTACCGCAGGCATTTGACGCAGAGCTTTGCATTGACTACCACAAGGCATTTGAAGCAGAGCGAAAATGGTTTTAATATTCATTATCGCCTTAACTTTCACTTTCTATAACTGTGAATGCGCAGCTAAGGGAAAGAACAGAAAATATGGGAGTGGGGCCCATGGAGGTAACTGGCCCCGGGGCCCTCTGAAGTCATTATCCGTCCCAGCTTACATCCTTTCGCCCGTCCCTTTTCAATGTCAATAAAATGCCATAAACCCTAAAGAAAGGGGAAGTGAAAATGAAATATTAAAGAGTGGCATTTTGGGTGAATGTGGCAAGGAATGTGATAAATGAACGAAGGGGTTATGGGCTGAAGAAGAAGACCGGGAGATGGAGGGAAAAGTGACAGGCTTGATTCACTTCTCTTCTGTAAAAGCTTTTTAAATAGTATTAATATGAGAACACATCGTGCCGCTAAGTCTCGTCTCGTCTGAAGGATGGTCGCTTTCTGAGAGGGAGTTAATGTACTTGAGTAAATAAGAGAAGCGCAGCACTCGACAAGAAACATATCACGACTGTCACGCTGCGCTGACAACATTACCTGCAAATGGATGTTGGTGGGCTTGTTTCGATGGGCACGAATCTCCCCAAACCCCGCCCACCGCTGTCAAAAAAGTATAAATTATTAAAATGAATTGCTTTTTTTTGTATAGATTTACTTATTTATTCATTCTCATGTATAATATGCTTTTTAACACAAGTATGGTGTTCGTGTTCTTGTTTGCAGATGGAACGCACATTCACATGCTGAAGAAGAAATGCACTAGAGAAATGTCTCCCGGTATTTGATTTCCAAATATTAGACTCTAGTTTGCATGAGTATATATCCATCTCTGTCGGAAACCCCAAATAACGTTTCAGCTCGTGTTAAAAATTGCTCTAAATGAATATTTTAGCTCTTTGGCATGTTGACTTCCAGTAGAGAACAGCGTGTGGAACTCAGCAGCAGTCAAACCAGCAAGGTACTGTGATTCTTTTTATCCTTGAAGGCTTATGTTCTAGCTTTGCGCGCACACAAATAATGACATCAGACCTGCGTCAGATGAAGCCTGTGGATTTATTCATCGTGTCAGAGGGATGAGCTGGTTCTGTGAAGTATGTTAGATGCATTGAAAAGAAATCTCGTTTCGTATGCGTGCGCACAAGAGACAAGACCCTGAAGCTTCTGAGGATGCAACAGCTGCTGACCCGTGAGACGTCCTCGCTCTGGCTTTTTCTTGCGCTGCCCCCTGCTGGCGAGTAATGTGAAATGCATAAGCAATTTCTTTGCAGAACTAAAATAAAGATTTCCCCCGGTTAGTAATCAGCCATGTAAAAGTCTAACATTTTTTATTGTTAATAGCGATAACCAAAGATAAACTGTGACATTTTAGGGATTGATGATAACGTTTGTGTTTAACAAGCCACACAAAGTATTTTTGATGTTTATACACGCAAGCACCTGGGGAAACTTCCCAGCGTGCATCAGTCCACAGCTTACACAAATCTTACCCCGTGCTCTTCCTGTCAGTCGACCCTCGAGCTAAACTCAGTGGGAAAATCACTTGTTAATCGAAATTTGATTGAAAATGTGAAGAATTCAAAGCACATCTACGATTTAGCTTGGTTCACACCGGCTGCAAAAATGAGAATCAGCCTCTGACATTCAACAGCGACAGTCTCATATTACTGCCAGGAGTAAATAGTACCAAAGATAAGACGAAGTGTTATAGAACTTTGGAACACCGTCCTGGAAACAATATTACAGATCGGGTGCATCATTATGGCGACCGGCCATGCCGACAGGGGAGATAATAGGGCAATTGACCTGCTAGTAGCAGGTGCTTAATCCACCCCCAAATTTCACACACTCCCTTCCCACCAGAGTCACAGGGGGTCATTCCTTATCGCGAAACACTGCCGTGCTGTAATGTACAAAGAACCGGAGATCAATGAGACTGTGACTCACACCACAGAAGGAAAAAACTACAAAGAACTATATGATTCACAGAATCTTGTTGTTATTTCCAGTTTAAACCAGCTTTAAAGGTCATTATTTGTACAGGGATCATGGTTCTAGCTGGTTGACGTTAACGTTGGTGTACTAACAACAAACCTTGTGTCCCACAGAAAATTCAAGTCAAATAGGTTTGAAATGACAAGGACGACTGATCACTATGGAGGAAGATGGATCTTTAAGCTTACACGGACTGCAAAAACACACACACAACCAAAAAACCCTTGGGGAAAAGAAGCAAGCGCAGAATGTATGAGACACCAGAAGATTGGATTGGATTCAATTTATTGTCATTACACACATACAAGTACAGTGCAACGAAATGTACCTCTGTATTTTCACATGTTTGGTAAGAAAATAGTCGAGAACATTCCCATCGTGCATTGCAGCCGCAGGGTCACAGTCTGTTTGCAGCAGGCCACGAGGCCAAGACATATCTATTAGGTCTGTGTGACAAAGACAAGAGAAAGGCAGACAGTTTATATTCTACGTTTATTGTGTATTCTTTCAGCAAAGAGTTTTGAGATCGATTTTGAAGCTATAAATGACAAAATATGCTTTGGTTGTTTAGAATAGAGTACACGGTATACAGATCCATAATGAAGACAGATATTCAAATGGAAATAAAGCCGTCGCACAGACCTGAGAGCAGCGGCCACTTGATCTTTTAATGAGCAAAAACATGACTCATTGGAAAACGTTTGTGCCGTAGACGCAAGTAGATTGCATAGACGATTGAGTCATCCAAACTTTTTTTAAAATAATGAATACATTAAACCGCAATGGTCCGCATTGGTTTAAAGTCTCTTCTGATGATAAAACCATCTTTGCTTAAAGAAACAATTTAACCCGTCATGAACTGGTTTGTTGGTTTTAGATGGTCTACATTTGGAATACACTTTTAATCAGAGTGATTTATTTTTTATTTTGGTTTGATCTTACTTTCTTTCTTTTCCCGTTAGGGAAATTGGTTTTTCCTCAAGTCTCCCATGTCTTCATTTCACAGGGTTCGCGTCGCTGTGATCCTCTGAATTTCACTATGCAACTGATCTTGTCGCGGTGATAATGGAGACAGGAGTACAAAGGGACCTTGTCCTTTCGATGCAATTGATAAAAATACAGAGAGGATGGGAAGATGACCCAGAGGGCATGGTTACACGGTATGCATCAGCCCCATGTCTAGGCCTGCTGTATAATGCCTATGGGACATTCTACATTATATGTCCTTGAACTGTTACAGTGAATATTTCTTGTAAAAATGCCTAAAACTGATTTGTTCTGTGAAAGAATCACCAGATACTGCTAGAAACCCTGTCATTACTAGGAATCTCAGGATCCCCTGTCCACTGGTTCAAATAAATCCTACTTCTCCGGTCCTGATCCTTCAGGGTGTGATGTAGCGTCTCGCTGTCCACTGCTCACCACACGATCACTGGGGTCCCTCAGGGATCGGTGCTTGAACCGCTCCTCTTCTCCATCTACAAAACATCCTTGGGACCCATCATACGTGCACATGGCTTCTCCTATCACTGTTATGATGACGACACCCAGATATACTGTACATCTCATTTCCCCCAGACGATACCCCTGTAGCATCTTGTGTTAAAGCCTGCCAATAAGACATCTCAGCTTGGATGAAAGAACATCACCTCCAGCTGAAACCTGCCAAGACAGAGCTACTTGAATTTCCAGCACACCCCACGGTGCAACACGATCTCACCATCCAACTCGGCAATTCCACTATCACTCCTTCCAAAACAACCAGGAACCTTGGAGTCATGTTTTTTGAACAGCTGTCCTTCAATGACCACATTGCAAAGACAACGCGATAATGCCGATATGCCTTATTCAATATTAAAAAGGTTAAAAACACTGAGCATGCGGCACAACTCCTTGTCCAGACCCTTGTGGTTGGACTACTGCAATGCTCTCCTTGCTGGTCTTTCTGCAACGGCTATCAAACCACTCCAGCTGGTTCAAACAAGGCAGCACGCCTCGTCTTCCAACAGCCCAAAAGGACTGGTATGACACCCCTTTTAACCTCTCTCCACTGGCTCCAACATTTGAAGCCTGTTTCAGATTCAAGTCACTGATGCTTGCCTACTGGACTATCACTGGCATACTTTCACACCCTCCTACTCTCCTACACCCCATCAAGAACCCTGCGTTCAGCAAACGAGCGGCATCTTGTATTGTCTTATAAGGGCAGTAAGTTGCTTTCCCGCTCATTCTCCTTCACAACTTTCCTGGTGGAACATTCTTCCTAACTCAGTCCGGTCAACCACATCTCTCACAACCTTCAAAAAACGACTTAAAACCCATCTCTTCTGTGAATACTTGACGGGCAAATGAAAGAAAAAAAACTAACCTTCTCTCTTTCTTTTAACAGGTTCTGGCTTTTTTGGAAACTAGTAACTTTGCATTGGCACCTATTGTATTATTGCTCCTGCATGACATATCGCTTATTGCTCCCTGAAGTCACTTTGGATGAACACGTCTGACTAAATGTCGTTCATTAGCTTCTCATATACGTTTTTCTTTATTAAAACCACTTTTGAAAATCACATATTCTGTCCTTGTCCTCAGCCAAATTGGACTTACAGCTTTCATAGTTTTTTTATGCTAAAAAACTCAATCAATAGCAAGTTCAAGTTGTTATCATTCATGTCAATTAATTTAAAACATGAAATTCTACATAAATTCTACAACGAAAAACTGTCCCCATGTTTTTGGTCAGTCCTGTCACGTTAACATAAATCTCAACATAAAATGTGTGCAATACGCCTTCGATTTGACTCAGAGGAAAAGACATCATTTGACTGAGGTGAAGCTGACATGAGGGTGAGTTCTGTCCTTGAATTATATGATTTAAAGCTTGTTTTTGTATGTTTTTTTTCAGGTCCTGTCACAGTAAATGTATGTTTCTGGTAGAATGTTCGCTAATGAAATACTGTACATGCATGATAATGGCCGGATGTAGAAATGAAGGCCCAGTACATCTTAAATACCTGATGAAATAGTTTGACAAGGAACATTTTTTCAGTGTTACGGAAACAAGATACGAAATATAAAACGGGTTTATTTATTTTTATTAGACTTAACATTTGTGTATATTCTTTCTGAAAAACAAGACATTATAGTAACCAAGAACATTGTTTTTGCATTTTTCCCTATAAAAACATTTTGCTTTTTTAATAACTTTATATTATAATTGAGTGTCAAGGGGCTTGGCAAATATCTAACCAATTCTCCATAATACTTTGTCCAAATGTACCTTACAATACAGAACAAAGTACATTAAACCTTAATGTCATTCCTGTTTTTATTCTTGTAAGCTCTTGTTCTCTCTCTCTGCTTTCATCCTTGGGGCGTAAGTATTAGCGGTCATTTTGCTGAGGCGTTTCTTTTCTTTTCATTGACATTATCATTTGGCTTATAAGAGCCCTTATCTGTGTAGTAAGAGAGACACTGAACGTTTCGTGTGCGTCAGCAGGAATGTGAGGAGTTTTTGGAGCGTTTCTCAGATTCACACTTTAGTCTTGATGGAGCAGAACCTGAGCGGCAATCAGATGAACACAGCTGCTTAAGTTCCTTAAGACGGATCTGACAGAGCCTAAATTGGAAACAATGGTGAGAGACAGAAAGAGAGAGAGGAGGAGACAGAGAGACGAGGAGAGAAGCCATCAAATATTAAAGCATCTTTCCACACCCTTCAGAATTCGCACAAGACCACATATTCAAGCCCAAGCAAATCTAAATCATTCGAGACATTTCAGGAAGATATTCATCTCCTCCAAAAGTATTATTGTATCTTTTCCTACTAGAAAAACTGTCCATGCAAGGTTGTTTTCGCTGGTGTGTTTTGAAACATGGTTAAAGGGACAGTTCACCAAAATATGAAAATTCAGTCATATTTTACTCATCCTCATGCCATCTTAGATCTATATGACTTCCATTCTTCAGTTGAACACAAACAAGTAATCATATATTATGATTAAATGACATCATGTTATCTTATTATAAAGGGGTCAACGTGGCAATCCTCCAATTTGTTAGGTGACACTGACTTCTGAAGCAAAATAATACATGTCCGAACGAAAATGTTTAATGCTTTAAAGTTATTTAGTTAAATATCAATTATAGATCAGCACGGTAAGTTAAAAATGGTGGCATTTCAAAGCTCATTGGTTCTTGCGAGTCACATGATGAAACTTACAAAACAATAAGCCACGAGACACGCAAGAACCAAAGAGATTTGGCAATGTTGACTTGACTAAGTTGACCAACAGATGCGGACAAAAGAAAATTATCTTAGAAGCTGCAATTTGGTTGGAATGACAACATTTAGCCCTTCTTCGTGGTTTGAACGAACATATTTTTATACAATAACCTTACTAAAGGTACATTCAATTCACTTTTCTCAAAAACGAACAGACACGCATGACTCCACAATATTCTGCCAATTATAATTCAACCTTTTAACTCGTCTGCCTTGCTTTTTTCCTCCAACATCCATCTTCTGACCTTGCCGCGGTACAATGTTCGCCAATCTAATCTCTCCGCGTTTGTCTCTCTTCTCCGACTACCCGTTCTGACTATTTTTCCTTCAGGTTCTGTGTATGACTCCATCGCTGTCTCTATCTGTTTCTCTGGTAATCACACAGCCCAGATTGGTTCCCTGGTGACTTCTGCCTCAGATCTGAGGCTTGATGCTGAAATGAATGAATGAAATGGCCAAAGAAAGTGAGAGGGGAAGAGGGAATCTGTTCAGCAGTCTGCGGGCGAAGCCTAGAGCGGAAAAAAAGAATAACTAGCAGAGAGATTATTATACACAACAGCAATGATCGACAGACTGGCTCTGCAGAGACCTAAATGCATACAAAACTCGACCATTTATATTCTGAAGATTTGTAAATATTTACTTTTTGCATATAAGAACATGCCGAAGCTAGTTTTAACTGGTTTAATTTGGTTGTTGGTCTCCAAACCAGGCCAGGCTGGTCTTTCAGTCAGACAAAACCAGTGTAAAACCAACAAACCAGACCAGCATGCAGGAATGTAGACCAATTAGGACCAGCAGGTCTACCAAAAGAAAAAGCATCTTGGATAAACCGCATCAACATTTTCTTTTTTTGTCAGAATGACGCCGTATTCAGCACGGGTACAATGGTTTGTTATTTTGTTAAAGAATTAAATACATTAAGATAATTGAAAACATTAAAGTTTTAACTTTCTGTAAACTAATAAAACGAAATAAATCTGTCACACAAACAAAACTGAATTTGAACATATCAAAATATATATTTTTTATATATATTTGCATTTATGATACACATCTTAATAGCTCTGCGATACATTTGTATTGTATAAAATATTGTTAGACCCCCTAGTTTTAAATATTCGTTTTGTTATCGCCAAAGAGGTCCGCAGATAACAAAAATAATTGATTTACTGTACAATAAATATTGAGAATTTAGCATTGAAAGGTTATGATACAAAAATTTAATGTTTTGTTCCATTGCTTTTGAAGCCTGTCCAAAACCTTCTCCTAGAGGTGGCGTCGTCCAAACTTGATCTCGGTTTCATGTCACGGAGAGAGCAAATCGTACTAAAACCTCAAAATTAAGATCGTACGAATTAACCCAAATCGGCCACCTCGTAAAATATTTACGAATTCCTGTGTGATTGTGTCAGTCATGCCCAAACACACGATGCTACGTTAATGCCCAAGCTTTCAGATTCAGCCAATGTCCATAGAGCGGCCCAAAAACGGCCTACTGAAATGAATGGCTAAATGCCAAAGAAAAACAACGTTCTCTCACCGGAATTTGTGATGGACAGAGTATTAGCATCACAAGCATTACAGATCATGACTGCACTTGTACAGAAAACTTGACATGAATGCTAGTTGCTTGGCATCTTGGCAGCATTCAGACGAGACCAAACGAGGCACGCATGACATATTAACTAGGGCTTTCACCGCAGTGCAAAAATCAATACGATTCCCCAACAGTGTTGAAACCGAGGAAGAAAGAAATGTAAACAGCGTGTTCCTGTAGCTCAGCCCATGACGCCTACATCGCAACGTCTCTGAGGGAATCAGATTTGATTTTGGAATCTATGAAGTGTTTGACTTGAGTAACACTTATAGATGAAGAGGTAATGGGAAAGACAGGAAATTACATTTACGTTGATATTCTGTGCAGTCGTTTTATTTTAAAGGTTGGGCTTATCGTTTTAAAATGAATGTCTCCACAGACCGATCTCTCAGAAAGCCTCATTAAAACCGGAAATGTCAAATATCAAAATCCATTTTCTAGAATATACGTGCACAGGGTACGCACAATTTATTCATGTCATTCAAAACCTGTGCGATAACACAAGACAATATATTTGGAGAGACGTGTGACACAAGATGTTTTGAGAAATGTCTTAAATGTGGTTTTGTGTCCATGCTATGGAAGTCAATGGGGTTCAATGTTGTTTGGTTCTCAACAAGAATAAAGTCATACAAGATTGAAATGACAAGAGGTTGAATCTACGAAGAAATCATTTTGATTTTTAGTTGAATTTCCGTCTTTTCCTAACAAAAAATTTAATGCATTCAACTGCACTACGCCATTTCAGAAGTCTTCAAAGGCCACGGCTCAAAAACAACTCAAATCAAGGTCATCAATTTTGATATCAATGCTTGCATTTATGCATTTTAATAAAAAATGGCCTTCGATTGTGTTTTCTACATTTATTCCTGCAAAAAAGCTCACATCAGTCCAAAGCGACAAATCTTGATGTTGCCTTGAAGTTTCTCATTTGCCAGAGGTTTCCTAGAAAGCACTGATTTAATCTTTTTTTCAGCACTCCAGTGTGTAAATTCCCGGCATAATTCCACAAGACACATTATATGGTGTTTGAATACCCGGATTGTATGGGAAACCATAATTTCAGTACAACCTCGGATCCAGTTTCGTGTCATGTAGGCCCATTTTCTCCATCATGAACGAGCATTGGGAGCATCGTCTTGAGGGATATTGTAGCAGGAAATATAGCTCTGACACTATAAGGATATAAAATGATCTATTGCTCCCCCTTTTGATTTATAAACCCCATTTGAAATCGTGTGGTGAGCATCAATGCTCCTTCCAATTTTAAACAACAACCCTGCCTTCCCATTCGACCTGTGACCTCGATTAGGTTCCAATTTTACCATTATACGTTTATTTGAGGTGATGACCGGACAAATGTCCAAATGTTTTTTCATGAAGCCGAATGAATGCGAACGAAGGATTATTACTCTCTCAACAGCTCTGCTTTAACCCACGAACTTAAAAAAAGACAGTGGCAAAAAGAGTACTTGGCAACCCCGACCAAAGCTGCCCAGGAATTCTGAATAAAATCACAATGCAGACATAAGCTAAGTTTGGCAAAGTAAATCAGGAACTTTAAAAGGAATAAGACGGTAGCAAAGTTAATATTTGCAAAACCTTATTGGGTTCACGAGTTTGTTAACGCACTAAGGGCAGGTTGCCACTGTCTTTCGAATATTAAATTCTTGTGCTGCCTGTTTCCCTAAGTGGCTAAAATAATTGGCTTCCTTATATAACGCTAAGAGATTCTGTTGACCTGTCTAGCGCTTTCTGCATTCGGCCATAGTTTTTAAGTAAAATTAATTTTAAAGGGTGCCTTCTGTCATCTAGTGGGTATTTTTATAGCACTATAGCACCGGGTAACAAACGTTCTTTTGTGTTCTGCATACAGGTTTGGGATGTAAATGAAAGAAACCTTGCATCTTTTCCCTAGTACACCACTAACAGCGTTATCTCTGGCATTTAATTTAATATTTCCTGCTGGGTGTGAGAATTTAATCCAAGCGCATTTGTTTCTCCAGCCATCCGTGGTTGGCTTCCCAAGTTTATTTACAAAAAAAACCATCCTTGCCCCTCACCATGCTCATTTAAATGCTTATAGTCCTTGCCAAACGATGCTTTGGCCCCAGAATGCACCAGGACATTGAGAATGTGCCTGGACACAGCAAATTTCTCATTTTTCGGCCACCAGCACGGGGCACACTCAAGTACCATCGAACAAAAAGCCACACTGGCCTCCAGACGATGGCAATCCTGCGCGTCCCCTCTTTGCCAACCCAAGTAAGCAAGTGGGGCTGAGAAATGAGAGATGAAGGCTTAGCTGTTCATCAAACGCGAAATGCTTATCTCTCACCACAGAGACTCGCGCCGCCTCATTTCCTAAACATCCGTCGCTGACCGACTAACACTGGGAAAAACGATTCCTGATGAAGAGTGCTGAGACCTAAATAGCTTCATGGGTTACATTAAAAAGTTGCTATTTTTGCCCCTTCAAATTGAACGTCAGAACCTGTCCCCTTTCCGAATTATTTCAAAATCTTGCCTTTTCGGATTCGTTGTGGAAAATACGGAATCGTCTGTCTGGCGGGATAACGTTTGATTTGTACACACTGAACAAGACGTAAAAATTTGCTGCGCCTGAAAATCACGGAGACATTCTGTAAAAGAAGATCGGAAGATAGAGGTAAACAGAACCAGGCAGATATACATAGTGAGTCAGAGATACAGACAATGACTCGATGACTGCCAGAGAGCTGATCATTTATTTATAATCGGCTTACGGCCGTGACTGCAGTGTATGGACGGTATAAAAAGAGGCCTTGTGGACGTACATATGAGACTTGTGAGTGGCACATGAGTCAGATGGGAGGAGAACCAATCTTTGGATTTGTCCTACACGTCACACGCCATTTACATTGTTATCCAAGGCGAAAATAAACATTCTTGCATTACTTGTGCAATTTAAAACCTGTATGTGAGGTTTTGTTTGTGGAACACAAAAGGAGACATTTGAGAAAATGGAAGTCAACGGGGGTCAATGTGTTTGGTGACCAACGTTCTTCAAAATATCTTCTTTTGTGTTCTACAGAAGAAAGTCTAATAGAGTGTTCACACCAAACGCGGTAAATCGCGCTATTCGCGTGTAGTTGGATGCTTGAACATTTTGAGTTGACTCGCATCTTTCGCACGTGAAATTCGCTTTATTACAGACTCGAATTCGTGTCATGGGAGGGGCTTCTGCCGCTCACTCATGGCCCTACTAGAGCAAGCGCCTGATTGGTAAACGCAGCGCAAATTTTCACCAAAGCTCAGATTTTCCAAATCGTGCCATTCGCGCGAATCACACCGCAAGTAGGTCATCGCGTCTTTGCATTGATTTAACATGTAAATCACTTGCGCTTAACGCTTCGTTCGCGCTTGGTGTGAACACACCATTACAGTTTTGCAATGACGTGAGGGTAAATAAATGAAGACAGAATTTTCATTTTTGGGTGTACTATCTCTTTAACAACTAATTTAGCATATTTGATCAATTGATCAAACAGGTTAGTCCTTGAAATAAATGCAACCAGGGAATTGACTGATTTCAATTTCTTTCTCACAGAAGCTGCTCATATGTAATTTCTCAAATACACACCACGTTCTAGTCGACTTATACAAGCCTGAAATCAAAATGGCCCCCGGTACGTTCGAGCAAATTGCTAACACGCTGTGGCTCGGGTGAAGAAAAAAAACTGCAAAGACGAACCCAAAACATGAAGCCTTTCATCTTTGAGAGCCAGACTCAACAAAGTCAAAGGATGACATTGTTTTAGAAAAAATAACTTAAATCCTGCTTTGCTTTGGTCAAACACGGTTTCGGTCAATTAGCCTGTGGTTGTACAAAAACTGGATTGAGCGGTCAGGCTGTAGATGAGGGGCAGGACTCTAATGTTAAACAGTCGAAAATGCTTGAATAACTATCAATACACAAGGACAGCTAATTTTACAGCTGCTGCACATGACCTTCAAAACAAAAGACTGTTTTGTTGTTTCCAAGGTGCATTATGATGAATCTCTGTTAAATGGTATACTGTCTGACGGCTAAGTGTAATGTGTGCAGTTAAAGGGACAGTACACCAATAAATAACATTTCTGTCATCAGTTCTTCACCGCCAAAGCTGTGTGTGACTCATCTGAGGATAACCAAAAGAAGGTATTTCGAGAAATGTCTCAGTGGTTTTGCATCCATACAATGGAAGTCAATGTGGGTCTGTGTTGTTTGGTTAGCAACGTTCTTCAAAATATCGAAAGTCATAAACGAAAGTCATGCAGGTTTGGAATGACATACACGTAATTATACAACAACATTGACCAAATAAACAAAACGGCATCGTAACGGCTTAGTGTCGTTTTCCGTAATTCACAAAAAATGCCTACTGACACAATTAAATGTCAAGGTGGTGCGCGGTGTGAATAAAACTGGCTTTTGGAAAATCCGAGCAACAAAAGACATGTCCACCCCCTGCGGAGGAGCCGGGGAAAAAAAATCTACATATTATACGATAAAGTCGCCACGGGACTCGGTTTGACCGCATGTTCGGCTGCCGTATTACTGCCACCACTCGAATAGGTTTTGCCAAAAATGACATAAATGCCTCTTTTCAGTTGTCAGAGAACGTTTAATTTCTTTTACAAAGCAGTGTGACTGGGGACGCTAAGTAATTCACATTTTTTGATGCCGTATTTGTTCAGCTTATCGGAGACACAGGAAAATCAGTAATGAGTGTTTAAGGGAGAATAAATCAAATCTTTCGGTACTTCGGCTGAATGTTTTCTCTCGGGTGATCTTTAAAAACAAAAGAAGACAAAAGTACGTTTTAAAGCCAATAATCGTTTTGTCACGATACAGCGAGAGCAAAATGTTTAGTAATAATCGTTCTTGTATAACTTTATTTAAAAGGATTTACAACACCAATGTATTACACTTTCTTTTGTACATATTGTACAGCCAAGTTTGTCTCGACAGAAAAGAAACATGCACTAAAATGAAATCACCTGAAAAAAAGTCAACAATTGAAAAGTAAAATTGAATTTTTATCTAAAAACCATATCTAGGTCTTATAGGGACAAGACAATGTTTCGTCTAGATTCATTGTACTTCAAGCTTCTTGTTTATTTACAAAGACCACAAACCTGAATATGAAAGCTAAAACTTTGAAGTTGTCCTGATGGAACAACGAATAATAGTTAAAGGTTTAACGGGTTGCCCATAATTAAACGTAAATGATTTAATTCAGACGTCAATAAATCCAAAACAAACCCAAGAACCGAACCCATAACCAACTTGAATGTAGCCCTCAAGAAGACAAACTCAGTTGTGCTGAGGTTTTGACCGTTTTCAGAAACGAAATAAGCAAAAAGTCGACGTCAAATGTCTGCAAGACCTTCTAAAGCGCCACACTGCACGTTCCTGGCACCAACAGACAGAGACAAACTTCAATACGCTTCCCCTCTTCCATACATTCGTTTCTTTTTTAACAAGTTTAACAAAATAATTGGCATCCACATAGGTGTGGTCTTCAAGACGACACCTTTCAAATGAAAACATAAGAATTGAAACCCTTATCTAAATCCTGAAACAAACAATGTGTTAAAGGAACAGTGCACCCAAACGTGATCAGCTTTGCATCTTCAAACCTGTATGTTTTAAGCACAATTGTTCACACGTGTTTTCTATGCAAGTGAATGGTGACCAGAAGTCTGAAAATAAAAAAAGCCAAATTGTTCAAATCCAACTTTTACTCGGAATGATTGAAGGACCAAAACTGAACCAAAATCCGACATTGGGTTACATCTCGTAATTGACCGCAACGCATAACATTCCTATTTATATAACCAATAAGATTCGTGAGCTCGAGAAACGGTATGCTTTTCGGGCAATGAAACCATTACAGCCATTCTCCACGTATCGACTATAAAATAACTTTAAGACACGGAAAATACAAGTCTCATGATGTGTTTTCATAGGGTCATTTCTGGACAACAGCCCATGGTCACCATTTACTTTCGTTGTATTAAGAAAATATACATTTTGCAGAAAAATAGCTATATAATCATTCTTTTGTGCTTGATGGAAGCAAGAAACCCATGCAGATTTGTAAAGACATGAGGGCAATGGATTGAACTGTCCCTTTAAACTTGGATGAAACCGAGCTGTGTTCTCACTTTGCTTTGGTGTAAGTGAAGGTCTATGTAGGTCAAATTATAAAAAACCCAGAAATCAAATCTGAAAAAGATGTTACAACAGTACTGAATTCAAGCTTGGTTTTGCTGCAGTTCCTCCCAAATAGTTATCCAAGGCCTTTAAAAGCAATCCAAAATCCTGAAATGAAAAAAGCAATGCAAAAGAGCAGAATGGCACCTAATTTGTGACACTCCACGAAGGCTCGGCCTGCTGTGATTTCTTGCGTCTCGGCAGCGATGCCGCTCATTAAAATCAGAAGAGGATGAGGGGGCATAAAAGATTGACAGGCAGAACAGATTCCCTGCCTTTCATCTGCTTCAGCGTCGCCAGATTCAAATGAATGAAAATTAAGTGAAAAATAGGAAGATTGCTGAACGCAAACACGGATTCAGTTGAGTTATCCTTAATTGGGTCCTCGGGGAAACGTCCCGGCCACAAATTTCAGGTTTTAGGGTATTTATTGCTTCCGGGTGGGACCGCGTGAGCTTGTCAGTCTAGATTTTGGCACGATTGTGTCAGCGGAGATGAGCGTTTGCAATTAGGGAGCCAAGCAAGAAACAGCTTGGCCCGGATTCCTTTGTGAGTTTTATGGTACTTAAAGAAAAAAAAGGGGATGTGAAAGAGACGGACTTATGGGTAATGACAAAGTCTTTACTGCCCTCTGGTGTTTACTTATGAGAAAGTTCCGAACAGTAGTGATGAGTGAGAGAATCACTTCAGGTCTCAGTTGCCACCCCAGTACCGACGCTCAGAGGCGATTTTCCTTTGTGTCGCTGACCGCCTCGCCTCCTTCCGCTTCCACCAGGCTTTGACTGAAAGAGATCGTAAAAAAGTTTTGATCATTTTCTAAACCAAACGTTTTTATAGGACTTCAAACGTAAAACAACACTTAATTTGCGCAAAGCATGCTGGGAACTGCAAATGCTCTGCCCAGTTTAACAAATTTAAGTTTACACGACACAAATCATTCATGCAGTACCAACTTAAATCGATTGAAATAACTGAACCCAAAATAGTCACTTTGTGCTAAACAATTTGAATAGTGTTGAATTAACTTGCTAAATTAAGTAAATTGGACAAGTATCAAGATGTTTTCACTCTACAAAGTTTTTATGTGTCATAAATTCAATACGAATTCCTTTTTTAAGCGGAAACCTAAAAGACGCAATAATCCAATATGATGTTATAACGTAACCGAGGTAAAAATCTGTTACACGTTAGTACTATTAATTGTCCTTTATTTTCTGTGTTTAACGTTTAGCATTCGTAGCGTCTGTTTTACAAATCTGAGGCGTGTTCATTTTTCCTCCCTTTAACTTAAAAGGAAATACACCGAAATGACTTTGCGAGGAATTTCATTAGAGTTCTGTAAATTAAAGCAGTCACGCGGACTAATAAACACAGGTTTATTATTTAAACGCTATTAAAACAAACAAGGAGAAAGCAGACCGCTGTCACCGTTTGCAAGAAAATCAATTACCCATTAAGCCCAAATAAAAGTTCAAAGACCGTTTGAGCAATAAATGAAACCAATTGCATAAAACCCAATAATGACAGAAACCTCATGAAAGTCATAATCCCTCTATGTGATTTCAACTCTAGCAAATAACATATTAAGAAGCATTACGTGCGACCTCAACAGGTTAAAAACCCATTTACCTTCACTTCAAACCGCTTTGTTTTTGCCTTTATAAAGCGCCTTCTCTTTCCCTGCCGGCTGCCGTGACAAGAAACAGACAGCAAGGGAAAGAAAAGGAAATTAAGTTTTGGAGTATCTGGCATCAAAAGAGATTTTCAAGCGTCCGTGGGAATGAGGTAAAGAATGTATGCAGTAGATGATCACGCAACGAGAAATAATACAAGATCACAGATGTGAAGAAGAAATGGAAGATAGGCATGAAATATCAAAGTGGTTTAATATAAGTTGTTATATAAATGTACTTTGATTTTAATACCATTCGAATCAAAGACACAACGGATGTTAAACTATGGAACAAATTCCCATCCCAGGGGTCCACTGAGGAACGTCTGGCGTATATGATTTTTTTCCGTCACGCTTATCATTGATTTTGACCTTCATTGAATACTGTAACTCAAGCTTACAGTCGGATGACGGATTCGCCTTCATTATGGATTTGGATTAGCACGTGCTTTCATCCAAAACAACTTATTCGGTAGCTATGTGTTTTTAAAAAACGTAACTTTCATTTTAAATAAATTGTGAGAATGGTGTCGCTTTCTCTCACCTGTTGTGCCGTTTGAGAGCTTGTCTCCGTATGTGATGTCTCTTCGCTGGATCCCTCCACCTGCGGTGAGGTTTTCTTGGTAGACTGCATCTTGGCCTGAGGCTTTGTTTGAAGCAGCTTTCATACACAAAAAACACAAGGGAGTTTTGCAATAAAACGCCAATAGATGTGAAATGTTCTAAACTTACTTTGTTTAAATTCACAATGGAACAAATATATCTTACAACGTAGGGTAAGGTAAACACGTGATCTCTGACCTTAGTGACGGTACCCACGGCTTTGGTCCTTCCCTCCCTAAAGACGAGTCTCTGGTCCGTGTGAAAGTATTCGGGGGTCTTGATAAAACGGAAGTGTACGGTGGCTTTGTCGCCCGTTCGTAAACAGTCTTTGTTCATGCTGAGGATGGTGGCGGTCTGTCTGATGCTACCACAATGAACTAAAACCGATACACAGGACAAAACAATATTAGCACTTTTTGACTTTAGAATAATAGTGTAAGAAAATGAAAATCTTTTCATGATTTAAATTACATTATACTATATAAAACTATCTAAAAATAATCTATTCCTATTGGGACATCCTTAAAAATATATTTGAAAGTGAAGTTAAAGTGGACTAATATATTAATCTATTTAACAACTGTATAAACGATTAAATATAATACATAATAATAAAAATAGTAATATAATAAATCATGTATATTTACTAATTAATTAAATTATTATTTATTTATATATTTATTTTATATTTGTTTATCCAATTTTAATAATAACATTTTTGTAAATAATACATAGCCATTTAAATATTTAAATAATAAACTGTGTATATTTATTATTGAATTGTAAAATTATTTAAATGCTTTTGAATATTTAATATATATTATATGTCTATTTATTATTGCAAGTTTCTTTTGCATATTTCTGTCCTGTAGCTAAACTGACAAAAAATGGCATTCACATAACAAAACATACCGTATAGCTTCATATACAGTACTTAAAACCTAAATAAATAAAATAAAAGTCCCGGCCAAGTGGTCAAATCAATATATATAACTTTATACTTAAAAATGTTGAGATTAAAAATTTTACATTTTCCAAAATAACGCCTTATGACATTGTGTCTTTTGTACTAACCCATAGCCTGGTATCTCGGTGCTATCGTGGTCGGGTGATGCAGCACCAGAATCTCTGCCTCAAACTCCCAGCATGCCTGTGGGCTGAGACTGGGTGACACCATCACCATTCCCTTCCTGATAGATGAACGCTTGATCTTCTTCAAGGCGAAGGAGGCTGTCTGTCCACCCCGCACTTCTTTCACAGGCATGCGCTTGCGGTGTATGGATTTGACAGCTATGGGAATGAAGGCGCCCAGAGGATCAGGGCCAAGGAGCAGCGTGTCGTTAAGACATATCAATCCCCGTAAAGTAGTCCCGGATACAACTGTCCCTACGCCCTGAGGAACACAACGGGTGAGGTTGAAATGAAATGATGGTTATGAAGTATTTAGAAGAACAGAACTGAGATGGAACTGGTGATGCATGACGTTGAAGAAAAATGTGATAACTATTTAAGCAATTTTTCAAACTATCGGCCGATATCATTTTTGTTTTACCGGCACTGAATATGTGTCATCGATCTGAAACTCTGCTGGCTCGTCATCTTTAAATGTCGTTCTGGAGGACAGCAGGTTCAAGAACATCTTCAACAGGTCCATGTTTTCACCCGTTACGTTAGAAATCTGAAAAATCGGACACATCCTACAAACACAAAAAATGTTTGGTTTACCCAGTGTTGCTTTTAACTCTCTAATAGTGGTTCCAATGTGTTACTATGCAGTTGCTAGGATGGTTGCCTGAATCAAAATAGTTAGTTACCTCTCCGAGCTGAAGTTTGAAGCCGTGACGATGACATCATCTTTGTTTTGCACCAAAACTGGAATCTTTCTGCATCCCGGAGACTTTAGTAACCTCTGTAATAACTTTAGCGTCTCTGTAATGCAAACAAACTTTTAATATTTTCCTTACTGTGTATCGCACGTTAGCACAATGTATGCTTCACATCACCTTGCAAAATGTTAGCGGGACACATGTCAATTTTAGTAACGACTACAAAGACGGGAACGTTGAGGGCCAGAGCCAGACCAAGGTGCTCTTTGGTCATGCCGACGATTCCGGCGTTACTGCCCACCTTTGCGACAAAGAAAGAAAACATTAAATGGTCAATAATGTAGATACGGAGGTCTTTTTCAGGGTTCTTCCTTACCATTAACATACAGAAGTCCGGCAAGTGCCCCGTCATGCCGAACACGGTGGTCTTCAGGTACTTCTCGTGCCCCGCAAGGTCGATAAAGGTGATGACTTTAGACGACCTCTCGCAGATCTTCGACCAGTCGAGGCTGCCGCCGTGGCTGTCCGGTTTGTTAACCACCTGCCCGTCTTGATCGAAGCCCAGGATGTCATTGCCCACGCTGCTGGTGCGTCCGCTCTCCATCTCGTGTTTGTGGCGGAAGAGCTTTTGACGTGCAAACCCACGGCCGTTGTCGAGTTCCCCATGGGTAAGGACGCCCAGCAGTGTGCTTTTGCCGGCGTCTACGTTGCCCACAACCGCCACTCTGAAAGAAGCCGTAATACAGACGAACGCAATGAGTCCCTTTAAAAATAATACAACAAAGATTTTTGTGAAAATATCTCGCACACCTGACTTCCAAAAAGTCCGCCTCGCCCACCCGGCGTCGTATGAGGTAATCTCGCACACGTCCCGCGGCCTCCGTTCTCTCTCTCAGCAGAATCATATCGCCGTCAACCTGTTGGCAAAGAGACTGCACGGTGGCGACAGATGCGTCCATATCCCTCTCATCCAGACCATAATCACCACCGTCTGGAGCAAAGAGACACGTTGAAATCCATCAGCCATCTAAATAGCCCATTTAACTCAGGGAACGTCAAAATCTATTTTAACAGCGAACGGTTTAGCTTGGACAAGTAATTAGCCTGTTCGCTGAGCTGTCATAATGCCTAAAAAAGCAATCGCAGATGAGAAATCGTGAAAAGAAGGTTAAACATCTATCGACTGCAGAATAATGCCGTGAAAACTAAGCAAAACAAGATAAGATGCGTAAGAGCAGGGTGTCAACATTGGTTAGGACTCAGTCAGCCGAGGCACTTAAACGGACCCCAGTGGGTCACCAGGTCAGACACGTTGCAAAATAATAACTAACAATAGAGCACAACGGACAATGTACATCTTTTACTCATCATTGCTATGCGGATTTTTATTTAAACAAACCAAATTTTTTACATATAATGCGACTTGGAGGCATTGATATAAAATATAAAGCAGAAAAACACAATTCCCATTTCATCTGCACGATCGGTCTCACCTGTCCCCATCCCGACCACATACATGGTCTCACCACAGCTCTCCTCCATCCTGTCCCGCAACTGTCTGAGCAAACAATCGTACTGCTCTCCTGTGGGGCTGACCATTGCAAACTGACAACACAAATATAAATCATTAATATACACATAAATAAAAGACATTTGTTAGTAATGTATTTTTATAAATAATTTATATAGAAATAGTAAATATGCATCACTGTTAATGATATGTTTTAAACTAATGATGAATCAAAAATCATTGTTCATTGAAATATCAACAATTGTTAATAATACTAATACATGAAAGTTTAAACGAATGCGTTTAGTTTTCATAACGCACGTAACGTTACAGCAACAGGTGTGCACGAAAACACAGCTTTAAAATAGCTTTTGATGTCATAACAAACACGACTTTACGCCATAAATACCCCTCATCTCATTTCGGTTCACGACCGCGGGGTAGACAGTCGTGCCACTGTGGCACCGACGCACGGGCAACGTGCCACCCAAGCCACAACTCTCAATATACGTTTAAAGTCGTCAACAATGTTTAAACATCGTGCATTTATGAAATAAACAGTTGTTTAGATGCACGCACGGGCGATTGTGTTCAAATCGGCTGTCAGGCCTTGCGTGCACCTTGCTGCTGAGGTCCAGCTGATCCCCGGCGTCTCCGTTCTGATCGTCCCCGTTGTCGCTGCGCTCATCCCCGGTAGGATCTTCCGCGCATCCCGCGTCCGGAGCAAACATACACGCCGGCACCACAGACTCCGCCACCGGGCTTAAACTGGACTCCGTCGCCGCCATGATCCAGCCTGGGCTCGGGAAAGCGACAAACGCGTTTGCGATCGTGGGATTTCAAACTCGAGTAAGTTTCGTTTAGGAGTACAACTTCATTATTGCTTTAATAAACTCATATTGCGTAACGACGCGTGTTCCATTGCTTACAGATGTCTATTAGAGCGTCGGTAGTTGCCACACGGCAGCGTATAAAACTACAATAGTACAAAACTACAATCGTACGGTAATCGAGTTTAACGCACGTACCCTGTTCGTAAACTACGGAAGACACGCCCACTTCTGAATAAAGAATGTGCTTACAGTCAAGTAACGAAGACGCGTTTTAATCTTTACATTTATGAATTTAGCACGTGTGTGAACATATTTATATTTATATGCCGTGACGTCAAAGTGTGTGAAGTAGTAAGCCACTTTTATTTAATTTAAGGGGAACTGCAAACGATGACGTGTGCACAGCGACGTCATTGAAAACGTCGTTCGAACTTGAAATCCATAAGATTGAAATATGGCACACAGATGTTTAATGGTGTAAAAAGTTTAATAACCGGCCCATCGTAGTTTGCGGCCTAAACATAATTTGACTGGTTTGAATGGGAGCCGCCTTCAGGCCACGCCTACTTATTGAGCAGTTCGTTTAACATTATTGATTTATTACTTTTTTAACACACGTAGCGATAAATAAAATGCAGAGTGTGCAAAACAAAATAAACCAGCATGCAAAGTAGCTGCATCGACGCATGGCTTGAGTGCCAACTATGTGGATTTGGATTGCGATGTCAGTTTGTGATCGCAAGGTGGCAGTGTTGAGCCATTAATAAATACAACGCATACAATTTCCAATAATGTTTTTTAAATAAAGAACGTGAAGAGTGAGGTATTGGGCTTTTCTTTCACAATATCTCCAATCATCCGTCAATGAGCAATTCAACGTGAATCATTTGAACGGGTCCTAAACTTTTTATAATATTAGAAAATGCATTTGCTTTCAATCAAAGTAGTTTGCAAATTGACAAATTTGATCAACTAGAAAATTGCTGTCAAACACAAACAGTTCTACTGTGACCGAGTTGGCCTGTATTACTGAGATAAATAGATGTTTAAAAAGTTTTGATCATAAATCTATTGCGGGATTCAAATAAGACCACTTAAATATATACATTTTTACACGGAGAAGAATACTCAAATGTACACTATATAGAGCTTTAACAGTAAAGTAAAAATAATGTTAAGTTGATTATGTGGTCGTCTGTGTTTTTTGTTATATAAGGTGAGCTGCCAGGTTCATGAAACATTTAGCTAATTATAACATAAGCTATAAAAGGTCAGAAAGAATCAAGACATCTCTCAGCACAGTGAAGATATTTATACGGTCACCTACGTTACCTTGGAAACTTGGCCTGATTTGTTTTAATGGCCTACCTAGGTGCTCTCTAATGATAATTTATAAAGGAACAATACGGTAGAAACAAACATCGTGCCCTCTGCTTTATACTGTTTTACCTTGAAATGTCTGGCACGTCGAACTCTTTGTTTTGTTCAGGGATGGTGAAGTGTAAATTGGTCTGGGTTCTGGTCTGGATAATTTGTGTTGACGTGTTTAGGGGCAATAAACAGACAAACCGCTAAGCAGCAGGCCAAAAAAACATTCGGCATTCAAATGATGTTTTCAGATCAAAATAGAGTATCAAAGATTACGTTTCTATTGCTGCCTCAACTTGGCTTTGCGAGTCATATTAACATTACATTTTCTTTGTTTTATGACTCATCGAACCGTAAGTTGAAAGATAAAATTACATTTTTTTGTACTTTGAAATGTAAGGTGTCAAAAAATGAAACACACAATTCAATATGTGTGTGTGTGTGTGTGTGTGCGTGCGTGTGTGTGTGTAAATACCGATAGGGGTAGACATTTTACACATATACTGTAAAATAACATTAAGAAATGATATTTAAAAGTAAAACATATTATTTATAGATTATTTATTGAATATATATAGATATGGGAACCTGAAATCTGAGATAACTAGTGAAAAATCCTAACAATCAATCTTCAAGTCTATATCCCCATGACACTTGAATGCCTACATAAACAAATAGACTAAAATAAACAATGATAATATTAACGTTGATATATGTCAGGGAATCTGACTCTGTTCCACTACTCCATAACAAAGCCAGATTTCCACGTCCGTCCTTTCTTCCATGCCAGCGGTGAATGTTAGCTGTGCATATCCATCATCCTAAATGCATTATTCCATTTGTACCATCTCGCCTCTCATCCTTCCCCTGTTCTCCCTTTTCCATCGTCTCCTCTTCACTCCTCACCTCTCCTCTCAGAGACACAGTTCCCTTTTGTGCAGCATGATTGAAATTCTGAGGCTTGTGGAGTCTTAGGCCAGACTGGAGCGGTGGCCAATTAGGACATGGAGGACCCGGGGGTCTCTATCTGGGTGGGGTGAGGGAGAAGTGTGGCGAGTTTTGGAGAAAGTTGCATTAATGTTGTGAAGAGAGCGCTCAAACGCAGCTGAGTGACATTTCACAATGTAAGAGATTCACTTTTGTTTCTTATTGTCGAGAGAGAGGTTTCAGACAACCAGAATAAAAAAAGCATGCTTCAGACTACTTTGACATCTTTCTATTAAATTAATAAGAGCAATTGCATTGGCTAGCTGTAGGTGGCAGTATAACACTCTCAGATCGGGTTTGATTTGAGTTTGTGGTTATCTGTGCACGTATACTTTAACTCACTTAGCAGACACTTTTATGCAAATATTTATTGATCTAAAACAAAAAAAGAGGACAGCTATAGAATCGTTTTTACTAAGTATATTTATTTTTGAATATTTATTTTATGCAATATTTATTGATCTAAAACAAAAAAGGAGGACAGCTATAGAATCGTTTTTACTAAGTATATTTATTTTTGCATATTTATTTTATGCAATATTTATTGATCTAAAACAAAAAAGGAGGACAGCTATAGAATCGTCTTTACTAAGTATATTTATTTTTGCATATTTATTTTATGCAAACTTTTATTGATCTAAAACAAAAAAGGAGGACAGCTATAGAATCGTTTTTACTAAGTGTATTTATTTTTGCATATTTATTTTATGCAATATTTATTGATCTAAAACAAAAAAGGAGGACAGCTATAGAATCGTTTTTACTAAGTATATTTATTTTTGCATATTTATTTTATGCAAACTTTTATTGATCTAAAACAAAAAAGGAGGACAGCTATAGAATCGTTTTTACTAAGTATATTTATTTTTGCATATTTATTTGCAAACTTTTATGCAATATTTATTGATCTAAAACTCAAACGGAGGACAGCTATAGAATAGTTTTTACTAAGTATATATACATACGTACAATGTGTCTGATGTATACGATAAATAAAGAAAATGTTAAAAAGGAAAACAAAAAATACATTTATAGTTATTATTAAACACAAAACGGAAACAGTTGAGTCTTAGGTAGTTTCAAAATTTTAACTCTAAAATATACCAAGTGTTTAAAGCAGAAATCTGTAGGGAGGGGCTTGATTTTGTCCGCTGAGAGTTGATTGGATATTCACTAAATGACAAGCGGGTCAAGGGGAGGGGTTTAAAATAAGGTCTTGGTGATATCATCCAAAAAAGAAAATCTCGTTAGAGACTATAGCTTGGCTTGGCAGCAATGGTTACTGAAATAAAAGCGTTTTTTTTTAAATATTCATGTTTTCATATATGCATATACGACACCCACATCTTAGCAAATAGAAATCCAGCTGTCAGTGTTAAAGTGGTGTTGTTTTACCGGTTTTGCATACAGTTAGCAGCTTCATGCATTGTCTTGATGAACGTTTAACATATTATTGTGCAAAGCCTGAATCTACCAAAACGTTTCATTTCATAGTTCTGCTAAACACAAGGAATATTAACGGAAGCATGTCAGTAAGCAGTCTGTATTTATTTTCCTCACTATGACAATCAACGGGGGATGAGATCTCTTTGGTTACTGACATTCTTCCAAATATATCCCTTTGTGTGAGAGGGACTAAATGATGACAGAATTGACATTTTCGTTTGAACTATCCCGAACCAATCTCTCATAAAGGGCCCCATGTGGGGCAGCAGAGGCCCCTGGGGGCCCCGGTCACACGTATGCACCAGAACAGCATATGATTTCATAGGGATATTGTCAGGTAAGCTCCAGCGTTGGGAGGGTTTCGCACAGGCAAGCACATTTTGTACATTGGGTTTCAAATTAGTGTCATTCCAAACTTTGAGAAACACCAAATCTTTCGAATCGCTGATGTTTTCGCACGGCGACGAGCAAGAACCGGATGTTTCACACGTTCCATGGTGCCAAGGACACCTGCTTGGATTTGAGGACAAACATGACAAGAGTGAATTTGAAGAGAGAGAACATTGCATCGTTATGTGCTCCCTATGAAGCGAATGTAACGAATGCATCTGCTTCAGAAAGCGGAGGACTCTGCCTTCTTTTCTTTTAAGCATAACGAAGCAGAAGAAACTACTGTAGCTCAATAGAGCATTGCGCAAGTATTGCATTCGGGCTTCGAACCCAAAGGTTTAAGTCGCTTCGGATAGAAGTGTCTGGAAAATGCATACGTTTGAATAGATTTCTTGTACGCTTTGTTCCTTTTCATAAAGGCATCAGACAACTCAGATTAACCGTGGCGGTCGGAAACATGGTCCTGGATCAGATTTATAGAATTAGATTCCATTGAATTAGATTAGCTCACATTTCTCTTGCGTCTGCTCGTCCTAATATGGAAGTACATTGTGCTTCAATATATTCATTGCTTTCTGAGTGCTTGTCTATGATTTAATATCCATCTATATGTCTATCTGTCTATCTAATCTATCGTCTGTCTATTCTGTTAAACATAATTCGTAGTTGTGATGATGTGCTCTCTCTCTCTCTCTCTCTCTCTCTCCACACATCTCTCTCTCTCTCTCTCTCCACACATCTCTCTCTCTCTCTCTCTCCCCCTCTCCCCCTCTCCCTCTCTCTCTCTCTCTCTCTCTCTCTCTCTCTCTCTCTCTCTCTCTCTCTCTCTCTCTCTCTCTCTCTCTCTCCTCTCTCCCCCTCTCCCCCTCTCCCCCTCTCCCCCTCTCCTCTCTCTCTCTCTCTCTCTCTCTCTCTCTCTCTCTCTCTCTCTCTCTCTCTCTCTCTCTCTCTCTCCTCCTACATCGTTATCCCGAAACGGAGGCGCACGCAGTCTCCGCTGTGGCTACAGTCACACACACCTGCGGGAGGAGCGCGCGACGCTGCGCGGTGCGTGAGACCGGGGCGCGTTTGGTCAGACCCAACTCGGGCGCACCATCGGTGCTGTCGGACACGGATCAGGATAACGGACGTGCTCGGGACTACATCCAGCCACGATGTCCGAGGTTATTTTGGCATTTGTGAGCCTGTCGGGATTACTACTTCTGACGAAAATGCTGACAGTGGCCGGAGCCGAGCAAGGTAAGACAAACTGATATTAATTAAATATTTGTACGATTTATATTTAGAATGTAGATTTTTGTGCGGTTTATGGATTATTTCTTTGCTTGGTTTATGACCGTTTCTTTACATCTGAGCTAAGGAAGCGAGGCAAAAAGAAATCAATCGCTGTCAAATAAGTTATATCGAGGCAAAAGTAAAGATTTAAACGTAGATATTATTAAACGTACGAACTTGTGAAAATGTATATATGTAGTCGAGATACGTTTTTCATTATTTATGCGAAATATGTTAATTGTGCATTTTATTAAAACATGTCATTGCGCGTTAAATACGATTACAAAATAAAGGTTCCTAAAGCACCGTCCATGGAGTTTTTGAAAATGTATATATGTAGTCGAGATACGTTATTTATTATTTATGTGAAATTGTGCTTTTTATTAAAATATGTCGTTGCGCGTTAAATACGATTACAAAATAAAGGTTCCTAAAGCACCCGTCCATAGAGTTTTGTGAAAAGTGTAAAGTTGTGTAACACGAACGATTCTCACATAAAATAAGCTGTAAAACCTTTTATTGGGCTTCATACGGTTGACATTTGTCACAAAGCTGTTTATATTGAGTGTCCGGGTGGGCTCGACTTCCTCTGATTGCCTTTAAATGCAGCGTCATTACGTTACGCGCGCGCGCGCAGGGCGGACGTGTTGCATTAAGTCGTTGTAAATGACCGGGTTGCATGCACTGCATGGCTGTGAATGGTGTATCAGGTTAATGCAAGTGAAATGATTCATCCTTAAAGGGCATTACGGTGCAAGATTTCCTCACACTTGCAACCAAACCCACAATTAGATTATATACATATATATATGGATGGATAGATGCAAATGTAGTTATCTTGAACAAATCAACAAGCACCTCAAGTGCAGCTCCCTACAGGGTTTAGTAATGCATTCTGAATACTCTTAACAGGGTATAGACTGAATAATATTGTGGTAAATGTATTTCTCTCCATGTCTTGTCGGTTGGTTTTATTTTTTGATGAATGTTTCATTAATGCCTCAACAGTCACTACTTTGATTTCTGAGATTTGTTTTAGATGGAGATTGCGATGTTCAGCATTGCTTGCATTAGATGCATCCATACAGCAGTTCTTACACAGTCCCATTCCTGGAGGTCGTGTGACCTTTGCATCCTTCGTATTGCTCGTCTTCGTAGCGTACCTGCAGTCAGTTTCCATGTTTTTAGGACTACCGTGGCGGACAGGAATGCAAATTCGCAATAAATGGAATCAGGTGGTTTAGGTGATGGTTTTGGCTTTGATCTCTCACATTGATCCTGGAACCAATTTCTGGTTAAAAGGGTGGGAATTTCCATAATAAATTGAGGATTTGGGAACAATTCCTGTCGGCGATGCCAATCTGGACGGCAGCGTTGGTTACGAAGGCTGTTTTCTTGGGAAGGGCCTTTGTTAACTGTCGACGCTGCCAGTCATGGTTTTTCTCACTGCTTCAAGCTTTAAGTTACCGTGACTCTGCTGGCATAAGATGCGTATTTGAAAATGTTTTTGTGTTTTCGATGGATAATTTCTGTCTTTGCAGCGTGGCATTATTTACCACAGTTCCGTCCTGGTTTTTATAATCCGTTATTGATGCGAAAGAGTTTTATTTTTAGCAATGTTCATCAAGATTGGGCCGTTTAGCATTATTAAACAGCTCTTAAATCGACTGCAATTCCGTGTGACGACTCGGCGTGCTCATTGCAAACGGGAACACGTTGTTTCCACATGTTCTCGAGGACAGAAAAAGTTGAATATTTGTGGTTATGTTTTAAGATTTTTGTAAGGATCTGTAAAGGTCCTTTTATGGTGTTGCACTGGCTACATTGGTTTGTCAGAGCTTTGCCATTTGGTTTCTGAAGCATTTTGAGTGACTTTAAGCAGATTTCACGTTGGTTGTTTCTAGGTTGCTAGTTTTTAAAACATGCCAATAATTAATGCCAATAAACATTTTTATCGAGGTCTGATATGTTCCTAACTGTAGGCGGCATCAGTTGAAGCCAAAAGATGTTGTCCAGTTTTGTTTAAAAAAAATGACCGTTTCATCTCAAAATGTCATATTGTTGTTTTCATTTCTCTCTGTTTTGTTCATGGTCATGCAGGGCTAAGTGCTTGAACTTGAGGTCCTTCATCCCGAGGTTCTTTATACAGTTCTGTCATTCCATTGAGCTGTCAACTCTTGACGGCTCTCGTTCAGCCTCCAGCTGCCATCAAACCCCACGTTCATAAGCCTGCTGAAGGCTACAGCTGATGTTTACATCTCGAGTTGTTCTCTCCCTCCTGGGTCTTCTATCAGGTCATGACAGACATGTAGAAAAATCATGTGTAAACCGACTGATCGGCAGTGCTGGGTTGTAGAACCGTCAAAAGATCTGTTCTCCACTGGTTCCACAATCTGTCAGCTTCATACTTGTTGTGATGAAATTAGACTGTGTTGCTCGAGAGGCCATATATAAATTCATAGTATCGTTTATTTTAGATGAGCAGACGAACGCGAGGCTCGCTTGGTGAGGATGTAATTCTTGACTTCCAGTTTATGTTAGAAAGCTGTGCAGGCGAACATGAGGCTCGCTTGGTGAGGATGTAATTCTTGACTTCCAGTTAACACTTTATGTTAGAAACATGTGCAGATGAACGCGAGGCTCGCTTGGTGAGGATGTAATGCTTGACTTCCAGTTACACAAAAGCAGAAACACCATTACGTGAATACGTTAGCGTTGTCATCCAAGAACACGCTGTCCTTTCTTCGAAAACAAGCACTTGTAAAGTGAAATTATTGTAAAGATTATTCTGTCATCATTTATTCACCATGTCATTCAAGTGGTTTTGTGTCCATACAGTGGAAGTCAATGTGGGCCATTGCTGTTTGATTGCCAACATTCTTCAAAATAAAGCATCTTGGATCATTCAGTCGTGGTAATCTTTCCAAATCCCGATAAATTTGATACAGAACTGTATTTGATCATTTTTAAAGCCTTGAAAAATTATTACGTTACTAAAAATGTATTCAACTTTAATGTTATTGAAGCTCTGAGGTGGTCGCAGTTATATTCGGAGCCCATAAGCGAGATTGAATATTTCTCCCTCTTTCTCTCAGCGTGTCTTTGATCTTTGCTCTGTTTGGAGGAGTTTAAACTGTGCTCACGGGGGTCTCCATGCATCACGGGATTATTCACTTCAGTAGATTTTCGCAGCTACAGTATTTATGGCTTAATTGATATTTATGGTCATGCTTTTGGTGGCTATCAAACTTGCTGAGGCTTTGTGTGTAAACACGAAACGTTATTTATTTATTTATAAGAAGTCACCTTTTCGTGACAATTGCAGCATTTTTTATTTTACAATTAAAATGATGCTGCAAAAACAATACAGTATAATATCAGTACTAAACAATTTTAGTACCTCATTGGTTTTGCACACATTGTACGCATGTTTGTTTTTGGCATGAACGCTACAATGCAAAACAGTTCTGGTCATATTCTTGATATGTTGTTTTTTCGGGATTCTCTTGTATTTGTACTTCAAAACACGCAAACTAGTTTTAAAGCATTTTGTAGAAGTCTGTCATAACAACAGCTTAAAATAAGTGGTTTTCTGCTCTCTGGAACTTGTCCTCTGTCTGGTAAATCAATTATTACTCTGAGATCATCACAATGGGAGTCAATACGACTTTGGGGTCCCCAAAGTCCTTTCCGCCGTCTCACCAGGCCGTGCTTGAATTTTGTGTTTTTACCGTGACTTGCAATTTCGGCTAGTGGCAGATGACAGGGAGACAGGAGGATGCGGAGCGAGTTTGTGTTCGTCTAAATGCATTTGTCACGCATTCCTATGAAAGGCGTTCTGTATTTGTTTGTTGCTGTCTGGTCTTCCGCTGAACGCGACGCATCTAAAATGAAACATTTTGAAAGCGAAGCAGGCCACTTTGGGAGAGACACAACAGGCGAAGGACACAAAGTCCTACTTGCATACAGTATCTGCATTTAGCAGCCTGATCTTGGGAAACCAAAACCGGTCTCTGGGGAAATCTTTGGTTAATAATATAATGTTTCTTTTTGCAGTTGCATGACACAGTCAAATAGTACACATAATATACATTGAAATTCAAAGCCATTTGTCCGTTGGTTGTGTATATACGGTGCTTATGCTAAGTTAATTTTTTATTATATTTGTATTGTTAAGTAACATTTAAAAAAAGTATTTTCCAGTAAGACCAGGTTGGCATTCACACACTGTAGTCCATCTCAAGTCTAATTTTTTCCTTTGTTTACTCCTCTCTCTGGTCTGATCTCTAATGTTGTCAGATATGCCATAAATCCAGAAGCAATGAAATAAAGAGCAGATGTTAGAAGGAAAGACAGCTTGCTCGCAACTCGTATGAAGCACCTATAGAGTCGATGTTCCTCAAAGCAAGGCTCAGATGTGGCGCTTTTAACTCGAAGAAGAACAACAGGGGGTCTTTTAAAATTCAGATCAGTTCTGTCAGACCTCCTGTGTACACACACAAGCAGATGCCAGTTTTGGACTTTGTTTGATCGTGTTAAACAGTTTAGAAATCGAGAACGTAATAGTTGAACAAAATATGAGTTCTGTCTAATATTATTTGCACTTACTGTATGTCGGCCTAAAGTTGCACTGCACATGTTTTTGCGGACTTACATTTTTAAGAGATACCAACAAGTCAGTTCAAAGTTGCAAGTTAAAATCTGAACTTATTTTATAAGTTAAAGCAAATTAGTATTAGCCAAAATATGAATATACGTTTATATTGTTATGTTGCGTTACGTTATATATTTTTCGAACTTTATTTCCATAAGCTGTCAGTGTTCTGAAACGATCTTTGTAAGGATTCATCTAAATGTTTCAAATGTAAATTATGACAATTTCGTTTCACGTCAACTGTGTTATTCGATCTTTTTCCAAACAAGATTTTGCGCGCGTATTGCATTTCCTGCTAAACCTTCATCCGCTCCCAAACTCGCACCATCGGTTGGCACAGAAGTTCCCAAGTTGGGGTGTTTCAACCAACAGGGTGATGTTTTAAAAGCGCCACTGTGTTTGCACTCTTCGTAAGTCACTCTATTAACACGTTTTTTAATGTTATTACATACTTTCGCAATTCGATATTTACCTTAAGATATTCTCTGGTGTATGTTTGTTGTTAGTAAGAGCGATGCTGGCAGATGTCAGCCGAGGTAAAAACAGTGATCCCTGTCTAAAAATATCAGGTTATGTTGAACATTTTAACATGTTGTGGAGTTCACCTCAAAGTTTGTTGTTCTGGATCTCAGAGTTATACGATGGTGCAGCGAGGATCAAAAGACGTTCAGGGAGAGACGCTTGCTGGGTGGTTGGATGAGAAAGATCACAAAATGAACATTGATTTATTGACTCCACATCAGCACGGCGTAGGAGATCACAGCGCAGATATCAACCTTTATTTGGGTGTAATTTATTGACAAACCGAATGCGCCGATTCAATATTCAGCGAGGAACAAAACGGGTACCATGCAAATTAAGGAGATAAAGACAACGGCAATGTGCCTTTGAAAGACTCCAAATGTTTTCATGCCACGAGCAGATATCCAACAGGTTATAATGACCTGACAATCCCACGAATGAGGCACGGCGCGTTCCCGCTGAAAGTCTATCAACACCGCAGAGGCCAAAACAACAACTCAGCCCGACCAATAAAGACACAAGTCTATTGACTATAAACCAAGGGGCTATAAATCCTATGAACACATAATAGACTCCGTTATAGATTGCCAACGGCACCCGCGGCAGTCACTTGTGCTAAATGACAAAACAGTGCTTGGGACGGGAACGTCTTGCAGGACTCAAGAAGCAAAGAAAAACAGGAAATATCTTTTCTAACCATTAATGAGGTCAAATGTGTCATTTCTGCATAAATAGCATCTACAAATGTAATTGGACGTGTTATTATTGTTTTATAACAAGAACTACTTTGTTTGATTAAAAAATATGTGCTTTTTTAACCAATTCATGACGATGAGCTTGAAACAATGATTTATCATTTTTTATAATCAGTTGTAATAAAAATATATTTTCATAAAAAAGTAACTTTTTACTTCGAATTCGTACGATCTTATTTGCACGTTTTAGTATTATTTGCTTTCGTGCCATTGACATTAGGTTTAGAGGCGGGGTTAGGGGAGAGGTATTGCTTTTTTCGAATAATCGTACGTTTTTGTATGATTCGCATCGTACAAATTGGCCAACTCGTAAAATAGTTACGAATTCCTGTGAGATCAGGCTTGTATTTTACGCTGTAAAAAAACCCACTTGAACACTTACAGTAAGTTAAACGGCTTTATTACATTTTTAAGTTCAATCAAAATATCTTTGAGAGTCAATTCAACTTAAATGATATTGAATCAACAAGTTGTATTCCGAGGTAGCTGAAATCGCTGAAATGTTTTTTACAGTGTAGTTAACCTGTAATTTTATGTGTCAAACAGAGATGGCGAAAGAGAGGCTAGAGTTTGCAGGCAAATTCACAGCCACCTTTAACGTTGAGCAGCTTAAGCGAATTGTCCAGTTCTCTCTTAAATGGATTCTTGGGTGTTGTGATGTTCATTCAGATGCCTTCAAAAACCATTTAGCTCAATGATTACCTTTCCGGTGCCTTTGAGCTTCTCGTCACTGACGTGCAAAATGATGACAGTGATTTATTACTGTGTTTTCTGCGCATTAGACTTGCCCACTTTTCTCTCAACTGTTATTGGAGAAACAAAAACGGGTGAATGACCCTAGAATACAATGTGTCAGTGTCTGGATTATGGGTTAAACAAGGTCCGTTCAATTGTAAAACCACATTTACTGTCATCGAATATAAATCACATTTATCACACATTTAACACACTAATAACAATATTGTCAATTCGGTGTTTCCCACTGAATTTTGAGAGATTGTGGTGCCGATGATGTCACACACGAATTAGCCTATAAGTGACGTCATCATGACGTCGTGTTTGGGTTTGGTCTAGTTTTGGCACTTGAATCTGTTTCGCTTCTCCTCTCTGATCACATTATATATAGGGCGTGATGAATGAATCAATACCGGAAACAGACAACAAAGTGATACAGTATGTTGTTATGAGAAGTATAAGAATAAATTATTTGAGAAACCACAGCGAGTGGCAAATAAGACAATGGCGGGCACCCAAAACACTGCAGTTCATATCTCCTTAAAGGAAAAGTTAATCTCTCTTCTCAAAATACTTGTTTTTTACTCCCCCAAATTACATACAACATGTTTTAAGACCTTGCAGCGTCTTCGGGAACACAAATGAAGATATTTTAGGTGACACCCGAGAGATTTTCAGGCCGCCTCATAGGTGCCAATGCCGTCATTGTTGTCAAGGTCCGGAAAAGTACTAAAGACATCGTTCCATCCGCTCATAGGGGCTAAAATATCTTTAGTTGTGTTCGGACGTCTTAAAACATGATGAACGCCATGTGGGTAAGGAAAGAACACAACACAATTCGGATTTTGAGACTTTTTCTTTAAATATGTACTGTGCTTTTGTTTGAATGATCTTACCTACAGAGTTGTCTAAAAGTCGAGACCGCAATACAAACATTAAGTATGTCATAAATACAGTGTGAGAATACTGATACAGTCTAACACGGTTAAACTGTTGTTTGTTTCACCTGGAGCAATATTACATTATACCAAATGAGTATAAAACGAAAGCCCGTAATGCACAAAAACACATGCAGGCAACTTGCCATTTAGCAGATGCTTTTTATTGCTACAGTAATTGCAGGGAAAGCTCTTTGGAGTAACATGAGGTTAAGTGCCCCGCTCTGGAGTACAACTGAGATGGGTTTCTATTTGTTACCCTTTGTATCTTCTCCTAACCGGGGATCAGACATTTGACCTGCTCATTATCATCCTTTTACCTCTATAGGTTACCACTGTCTTAATTCATTGAATCAAGTAATTCGTAGTCGATCGATTGAAATATCTTCTCTTATGTTCTGCAAAGGAAGGAAAGTCATACAGGTTTGAAATGACACGATGATGAGTTACTGATGAAATCATTTTCATTTTGGAATAAACTATCCCTTTAAGGTCACTTTTTAAATGCCCCCTACCCAACAAACCCAATAAAATGTGGATGAATTATTTTTGGACAAACCATGTTGTCTCTAAGTTGGTAGGCCTATTGTTTCATCGCATGGTTAGTAACCCTATTTGACATGCATTGAAGCATAGCTTTTACCTTTCTTTCTTATCCTGTGACCATATTTTGGATCGAGACCCACCAGTTAAAAACCACACACACCGTCCAAGTAGTAATACATTTATTTTGTCGTCTCTGTAGTAGACAAAAGTGATAGATATTATCATCCGAATCTCCCTTTTGGCTTAATCTGATAAATAGCACATTCATAACAGACAATCGATCTGCTGTTTACTCTGGCAGGAACAGAAAATCGATGACAGAATGGTATGCAGCAACATCTCTGTGACGAGACAGCGGCTTGTGGCCGTGCGCTGGATTCACTGATAGCAGTGGAAGCAGCAGAGCTCTAGAGGAGCGGCGAAATTAATTTTCGTTTATTTCAGCGATTTATCATCGATGATAAATGTGCCGCGCGGATGACCCCTGGATGATGCATCATCTGCAGATGAGTATTGACTGAATTATAGCAGAAGCAAACAACTGTTGGCCAGTTTTCCCACAATGCCCCATGAGTGATAATTGAATTTGCGCTATGAATTATTTTCTAATTATGCCCGCTTTTTTCTTTGAGAAGGGAATTATGGGTAATTTTTCGTTTTTATAAACGTATTAACTATGGGCCGGTTTAGTGAGAGGATTCACCTGTGGCTTTCAGTGCTTTTGAGTTTTCGCGTAATGGCGCCGTAAAAACGTCTTTAAAATAATTGTGGCGTTTGAAACACATGGCCTGCGAGTGCATCATCGTGACCTCAATTAATTTGTCACCTCGCTGTAAAGCAAACCTGTCTGCATAAATGCTTTCTTGTGTTTGCGCGTATTTTAAAAAAGCTTTCATTCAAAATAACTTTATAATGACCATAAGTCAGATTTAAAGAGACAGTTCATCTAAAAGTATCAGTTGTCATTATTTATTCGCTCGCATGTCGTTTCTGCGTGACCTCTTCTTTTGTGGAATACAAAAGTGTTTTGTTTCTTTCAGGATAAAGCTATTTTCTCGCTCCTCACAATTATAATGAATGGAGACTGGAGCTTCAAAAAGTTCTTCATTTATTAAAAGTGCAAGTTTTTAGTAACAGAACCGTTTAAAAAAACAAAACTCCTTGGTGTTGCACAGATAAGACTCAAAGTCGTACAAGGTGGAACAAAGCGTGAGGAAAGAGAGTTATGACATTATTATAATTTTAGGGCACCGTCCCTTTAAATAATACTGTGTTCTTTCACATACCATACCATGCTAGGCTATAGGCTTTGTGTTCACCTGTTATACATTCCCTCGGGCAGCGCTAAAGAGAAGCAGAAAAGATCTTTGTCCTTATTTTTCTTTTGCATCTTGACCTTCACTCTCCTTTGTTATGTCACGAGCGATTCACGCGGCGCCGGAACGTCTCTCAGGTCAAAGGCAGCTGAATTTGCTAGGAAGTGAAGAGTTTGAGTATGCATATCGAGTCTCTTATTAGCATATGGACTTGTTCTTCTTGAATAATAATGACTGTATTAATATCTAGATATGTTTTTTGTCAGTTAGCTGCCTGTGTAGATGGGTGATAATATACCTGTCTGTTCGCTTTTCTGTGCGTTTGTTTTTGATGGCTTGTTGTTTCTTCAACCTCATGTCATTCCAAACCTGTATGACTTGTGCAGAACACAAAAAGAGATATTTTGAAGAACGTAAGTAACCAAGCAACACTGGCTCCTATCGACTTCCGTTGTATTTACACAAAACCACCGAGACATTTTCCAAAATAGCTTCTGTTGTGCAAGAAAAAGTAATGTATACTGTTTTGAGGGTGAAAAAATGATGACAGGTATTTTTACTTTTGCAAAGAGGGGTTAACTGAACACGAAAGCTTGAGATGAACAGTTGCGTATTTGGGAAACATTTCCAAGCCAGCAGTCAGCAAGAAAGAGTCGAGCTGTGTATGACGGTTGAAGCGTGATCCGCTGTAAATGCTTCAGGCTTCTGTTTATTTATTTATCAATTCACTTCATTCTGTTCTTTTCCCGTACGTATATGTTTCTCTAACTGTCAGTAAAATCTGCTGCTGTCCATGGTGCTGAAAAACAGATATCACATCCGTTCTCTCTCTGCGATACCAATCTGTCATCTCCTTGTTTGTGAGATGCATTGGGCTGTTTTTTGTTATCATTGACGTCTACGCTAAGGTTTTTTCTAGGAGTTTATCGTGACTGTATTGACATTGCCTGGAGTTGTTTATCTCTCGCTTCATTTGCATCCCGGCAAAATTAAATGGGAGCGAACGATACTGTCAGCTAGCCCCGTTTCAGATTTTCCCACAAGTGGGTCATTTCGCAGCCCTGTCAGATGGAAATTTGTCTCAGACGCGTCGTAATTAGGGCTGTCAACATTGCACAAATGTCTCCAGCGATTAATAGGTGTGCAAATGATTGCATTTTAATTGTGGGGTTTGTATATAGCACAGTTTACGCCTGATGCGCATGCACTTTTTATTTGCTAATGTAAAAATATGTAGTATTTAAGTAATTACATTTAATTTTGTTGTTTGCATATTACTTGAAATAGTAAGGGAAATTAAGAGAAAAAACATACACTTTATTTTTGGTTAAAATGGTATTTTAATGTTTATTGCTCCAGCAGTAGCTGTTTTTTGATGTTAAAAAGGCTGTTAACTGGGATGCAGAGGAAAAACGCTTGGAGTAGTTTTCTAGAGCGTTATAGAGCATTGTAGAATTCTGAAATAAAGACATTGAAAACTATAAAAAAGTTACACTGAATGACATAAATAATATTTTTAACATTTCAGATTTTTTTGGCCAAAATTGTAGTATTTTATATTTATTCCTTTTGGTCAACTTTGGTTTAGTTTTACTTTGATTTAAACTTGTTTTTGGAACCTAGGCAATCTGAATATTACTATGTGTTAATGTAATATTTAGTCCTGTTATTTTTATTGCTATATTGAATATTGGAATATTATTGTACAATACATACAGCCTAAATTCTTCACTTGAACACATCATTTGGTTTTTTTAATATATTCTTCCTTCTTTCATTTCCCATAATTGCGAACAGGTGATTATGTAATAATGGCGACAAGTCTAATAGCATTTAAAGTTAGTAATCACATTTTGTGTGCCATCATTGTGGCTTTGGAAAGTATTGTGTCCACCCTGCTTGGTTTTAATGTTTTTCTAAATAAACCAGAGTAAGGCAAAAATACAGTGATGTTCTAGCACCGGATTGTGACTACTCGCATGTTGGGTCACATGAGGCTTTGCCCTCTGCGCCGCCTTCCATTGTATTTTTTTCGGGTTGATGAAAAGCGTCTGTATGTTGCTAGGGGTGATTGCACCGAGGGGGTTCAAAGCTACACTGCCGTATGAAGGATATGTACTGCCCTCACCTACAGTATAGATAAAAAATCTCTCTTCTGCTTTTTAACACACCCGTTCCTTCTTAACTTCAGGGAAGTTCACGAACTGCGCATTTGCAAACGGCACAAGCTAGCACATTGAGGTTACGTTGCCCGATTCGTACTCAAAAAATGCGCAATGCAGCAAAAACTTACATTTTACATATAAGACACAGAAGACGTTGCACCTGAGCCAATGTAGGCCATAAAGCAGATTTAAGTAATGCGCCGTTGGGCTATTTATGCAACCGGGAGGCCTGCATTTGCAGGTGTGTGTTGAACCGCAGTTGACCATTGACCGCTGGATCTTGCTGACAGTGGTTCTCCTAGATATTCACGTCACGAATTAGTGTAGGCATTAACTCTCATACCTGAAATACTGTGCATCATTAAGTTACCGGGCAGCTTTTAGACACACTTAACAGCCGTGATTCGACTTACTCCGAGCGCATCGGGTCGCGTACATTACTGAGTGAGCTCACCGTGTCCTTTTGGCCCGGCGGCACTTTAATGCTAACCTACAGTCATATTTCTTACACCGTAGCAACGCATGCTGAATATGAATTCAATAGGTGAAGGAGGTCTTTCGATGTTTGCTATACAGCGTTAGCGCAGGATAGAACATTGAATAGAACATTTCGGCCGACGCCGCCGGTCCCGGCAAGACGAAACGACTCCATTGTCCTTACATTTTAATTAGTTGTAATAAAAGTGGAGGGAGATAATGGATTTGTGTATTCCCAGAAACACTCGAGAGTGCCGTTATATGGGTCTTATGCAATGTCTCTCGCTCCGTCCGCGGCCCATAACGCGTGCATTAGCAAGCTAAGTGCCGCCCGGCGGGGCAATCTCCTCCCTGACCCGTTGAACCTGCGGGTAGTTAAGAGACTGCAGTCGGGTGATGTTTGAAAAGGCTTGCGCTAGAGTCGTCGTAATGGTCAGCGGATATTATGATAGCGGAAATCATGTCTAGCAGGTAATAAAAAGGGACTTTGTTTTCTCAAGGGGGGTGGATGAGGTTTTCTTCTTTGCTGTGTATATTAATAAATAAGCTTTTTATCTGTATAATATGTCTGGGATTGATAATACGATGCAGACGGGATGGGAATGTTATGAAACGTTTCTTGAGAATGATGTTAAAAAGAGCTGTTAATGGGACGTTGAGTAAATGTTTCTAAGGATTTTGAAAAACTTCCGTGAGTTTCGCCAATATGCGAATCATGCATTTTGAATGAATTCCTGGGTTTTCTCCGTTGGAAATATGATGATTTGATAAAATATTAAACACTAAATATTACCCTAAATATTATCTTTAAATTTTCATTAATCATAAATATACCATTAATGTTTAAAGACAAGGTTTTAATACAAAATGAATTTAAATTTTTTTTTTATGGAAAGTCAATGGGGGCAGATTGTGAAGTGAATTACTCCTTTCAGACACAAAAGGAGATATGTCGAAGAATGTCGGTAGCCAAACGACAATGGCACGCATTTACTTCCATTGTGTGGACACAAAACCAGTGAGATATTTCTCAAAATATCTTCCACAAAATATAGAGTCACATAAAAGTTTAAAATGACAAGAGGGGAATAAATAGTGACATCATTTTTATTTTGGGGGCGACCATTCCTTTAATACCACAAGTATTACTAAGAATATCCCATCGATTACGCCAAATAAGAAGTTACCATGATTTTTTGTAGTAAACCAACCACATTTACCATGGCCTTGCTATATTAACTATAGTTTAACCATAGTATATCTAGTAAATTGGTCATACAAATGGTAATCAACCGTTTTATTATAAAACTATACTTACGTTTCTGAGTAGTTGTGATTTCTTGACAAACTTTCTTTTTCATTATAAAAAATGTTTTAGTTATACTACTGTACCTAGTATGTACTTAGCAAATGAACTATCAAACAGACAGAAAACATCCGCGACTGTGTTTCACAAACATTTCTTTTTGCGGATACATGAGTACACATGTCTATTTTTGCATCAATTTAATTTGCGGCCCATTTAGTGCTGTAACTCCGTCACGGTTCTGAGATTTAATCATGATTTGAGTGCGCGTGTAAACCTGACGCCACAGGGAACATTAACATACGACTGTGCCGATCATTTTCACCAGATGCAGCGAGGAAAAAGCGAAGCGGTTTTAGGTCATTGCGCATGATGGAGGCCTCCTCATTTCCTACAGAAACACCATAAACGCTAAACTAGAGTCAAAAAATATCTACACAGCGTCAATGAGCTTGCACGGTTGCATCACCCATCTGCTGCTTTATTACGGCGAAGCATTCTGCTCGAACAAAACACGGGCACGCATCACAGTTTCCCAAAATCACTTCCCCTCTGTGTTTCTCTGCAAGGTTGAGAAAACTGAGATTTCCCCCCCTTCGGTTTGTTGTATAAAACGCGAACACACTGCGCCCTCTGCTCTACATCAGAATCACACAAAGTGGTTTCGCAGAATCCGCAGCCAATCTGCCCGAATCAATGTTTGCGGCCACCTGCGAGCTTTGTGCGGCTTGGCTTTCGCATGACAGCACGGATGGAGATGAGGGGTGTCCGTTCTGACAGGGTTGGCTCGGACTTTGGCGGGAAGGCAATCAAATGGGTCCTAATAATGTCACTCTGGTGAATGGAGCTCGAACGCTTGTTTTCTGGTAGCAGGCAGCCATCTGCTCCAGGGGAGAGTCATGTTGAAAATGCAAAACGGGGGTAAAGAGGGAAAAAGTTGAAGTCTTGTCATGTTCATAAATGTGTTGTGGGTTTTAAAGAAAAGCTCCTTGCAGGTGTTCTGTAGAAACCCCTCTACAAACACTTTCAGAAAATGAAGTTAAAGTGTAGTACCCATGCTCAATGTATTATTACATTTAAAAATAAAATAAAATAATAAAATGTTGTTGTTGTTGTTATAGATAATGTTATTAATAAAAATAAATAGATAATAAAATAAAATAAAATTGTGTTTTCTTACAAATATCAGGGTTAAACTATGGCCACCATAGTTTACAATGGTAAATTTGTGTAAAAGTCCTTTTATGTATACTAAACAATTACCTTAAATACTAAAACAGCACTTCAAGGTATATCATGATATCCCCATAGTACATTATAAATGTGTATAGTTTCTTTCGTACTTCATGTTTGAATTCTTTTGGTTGTGTTCTTTGGTTATTGTCACATAGATCAGAAAAACCTTTTATAGTCAAAACCACTGTTCATTTAAAAAATCTTCTATACATATGATATTTCATTTTCAATACACGCAGCGCATCTGCTTTGTAGATTCATTTTATCTTCTCATTTTCGACATTTCTCCTCTTTCAGCCCCGTCCCTCAGCATCTTGTGAACCGAACGTCTTCGGTACGTTTTGGCTTCAGAAGCCCCCCGGCCCCCCGCTGTGCAGTTTGGACCAGCTTTACTTTATCTCCCCTCAGCTCAGTCCAGCCCTCGTGCTTTTCGTCCTTCTACAGCATGCGACTCTGCGTGCCCTTCCGCAGCCTTTTATCGCCGTCCAAATGTGGACGCCGTCCCGATTCTGACAGCAAAATGCCCATAAACGAGAAAAGGAGCTGGTGAGGAACGACCGCTGACAGGAAGTAGACCTCATTTATGGGGAGTCAGGTCGGATGAGTAATGCGAGATCCGGGGTCATTCTCAAAGAGCAGACAAGCGGGCCGTTGACACATTTTACAGATTTAAAGAGACGATTAGAGCAGAAATCTTTGTCTGACACAACAGGTTTTACTCCTGACTGCTGATGTATCCGCTCGGATGCCAAAACCTTCTTCCCTAACTGATCCATCATCATCCGGTTGAAACGCGACAGCTAAAGAGGCTATTTACGGATGCGTGCCGGCGTTTTTTAAAGTGTGTGTCTCTTTGTAACTCACTGAGGAGCAAACGCAAGGAGAAACGTGGTGGTTTAGAAAGCCCTCGAGGGACTCGGGTAGGCCACACACAAACACACACTTGCCATAGGATTCAATTGTATTACCTCACACAGACCTCTTACATTTTCATTAAAGCATCATTTAATATTATTTTTGAATAATCAATTTCCTACTAGTTTGTCGTCTCGTGTTATCTTAATGTCATTTTTATCTCTTTAACCTCACAGAAGCATGTACACATCATACGGTTTAAAGAAAAATATGATGTGGCCCGATCCCCCCTGATCCCCCCAAACAACTATTAACATGATCATGTATTGATAGATGAGAAACGTGTTCTATTACACAACTGAGAGAGCAACATAATTGCAAATCTTAGTCTTCTGCTTTCTCTCTCTCTCTCTCTCTCTCTCTCTCTCTCTCTCTCTCTCTCGCTCTCTCTCTCTCTACGCTAACATGCACGATAGAAATGCAAATGATGGACATCTCTGTCTCTTTCTCTCTCTTCCGCTTTCCTTATCTTCCTTTATTTGTAACTTCTACTCCAGCATGCACAATACAAATGGACGTCTAGTGAGACAAATTACTAGAATATATCATCTGAATGCATTGGATGCATCAAATGCAGCCTTGCACGCATACGAAAGCCTGGCAAGACCTGTCTCCACGAGAACACAAGTCCGCTCTATGCTTTTTTGGAATTGTTTTATTTATGGTAAACCACAAATTTGCCATGGTCTTATTATAGTAACCGTGATCAGGAAATTTACATTAAAACTGTTGCTGTAAAAGTGCACAAAACTGCAATACTACACTTTCTCTATAATAAAACCGCGGTGTGTCTCTGCGGTTGCTAGGATGCTCTGGGTGGTTGCTAAGTCCCACCCACCTGCCTCTATGATATCCCATCGCTTAGAAAAGTAATAGCACACCGGTTCTCTACACCGCAACAAATTGAGGCATCATTCATGCAAGTAGTACAGGATCTTCTCTGTTATTCCTTTAAAGTATTCATAAATCCTCGTTGAATCTGAAATCAAATAATCGTTTTCTATTTCGGCTGAATCATTCTGCTCAATGTGTCCCCGCTCTGTTATGCTAATCCATCTCCCGTTATGAATCACAGCGATTCTGAATCATTTGGATGATAAAACGAGAGTCTCTCGCCTTCAAGCACCCACCAATCGGAGCTCACGAACACTAGCCAAATGCTTGTTAAAGCGAACAGGAAGTCACAGGAAGTGCATTTTTCAGAGACGGCAGTCAAAGACGTCAACTGCGTTTATGCAAACATTAAAGCATTTGGGATATCTGATGAATAAATGAGTTTCCTTTCAATGGTTGCAGAACAGATAGATGGAATATCCTGTGAAAGAAGGCTCTTTTGGAGCCTTCACCAGGTTTTTGTGGTGACATCTGCCGTACGAGTCGAGCGCCGGGTTCGTTTCGGATTATACCGGCTTGTAGAATGAAGACAGCTGGTGAAGCTGGTTCTGGCCGTTTCACGGATCCAGAATGCAGATCGTTACGATAAAAAGAGCATCCAAGGACGCGTCTAGCGAAGACGGCAACTTTTCTTGACGTTAATCTTAAATCCAACGCATCTTGGAAAATTGACTGAAACATCATTTTTGTGCTAAAAGCTGTTGCGGGTTATTGCAAGGGCTTGTTTGTAAAGCTGAGAATAGGTTTCAGGCACGCACGGAGAGATGGATCGACCACGTTGAAGTGAAAATAACACCTCGGATTTCATTTATGTAAATCACATTTTTGCACTTTACGCACAATAAACTAACTTTCAGATTGCATGAGAAGCGTAAAGTACATTTATAGAAGACGTTTCTGGAGTAATCAAATTGATATTTTTATAATAGTTGACAAAAAACTAATTCTAATTCAGAATTCCAATTTTCTTTATATCGTAACATTATTAATTTTAAGTATTATTTATTATATTAAATATTTTCTGAGCATGATGATCATCTTGAATTGGAAAATAATAAATAGTTTCATAAATAAAGCTAACGTTTTTCTTAGTTTTTTTTATTATTTATTTCTTCATTCATTCGTTTGTGTATTTATTTGATTGTTTATTTAAAACATTTTATTTACATATTTCGAACCTGAACGTTTTGTGCTGTTTGTTTTTTCCCCTTTGTCTTCTATCTTAGCTTTCGGCTGAGACATCAAAGTTTTACAAATTGCTCTGTAAAGAAGTGGCCATTTTGCCGGTGTAGAATTAAAACATGGCTGTTATTTATTTTGCTAAGATCTTCAGGAGTTCATAGTGCCGTGCATATAAACGTCACCTTGCGTTATTAAAGTCACAACCTGCTTTGATTTCCGATGGAGCTGCATCGCTTCCCTCAATTTGGGCCTCTCTGCTTCTGAAGTCTGTTTAAATAATTAGATTTTTTCTGGCATAATTGTGAGTCTCAAGACTCATTCCTCATTACCGTGTCACATCTCTATGGCAACCGCGAGTGATATTTCATAATTAAGAGTTGGCAGAGAGCCTACGTCCCTTCCACTTATTTCAGAAATAAAATGATCGATATGGGAATGCAGCGTGCCATATTGAGTGAGCTGTGTACGTTGGTATGATTAATAACGTGAGAGAGAAATCACAAATATCTCCTTGGCACGATGGCTTTAGCAGCTTATCGTTGATGAAGCTAGTGGGTGGCGGCGATTTCGTACATCGGGAGTCTGGGTGAAAGGGTTAGTTTGACCAAATTCTCTCATCATTTACTCATCCTCATGTGATTTCAAACCTATCTGACTTTCCTTCTTCTCCAGAACACATAGGAAGATATTCTGCAGAACGTTGGTCACTGAACAACATTGCTCCCGTTGACTTCCACTGTATGAACACAAAACCAGACATTTGAGGAAATCTATCGCGCAGTATCGAGCGGACATTCTCCGTTTGATCTAGTGCCCCTTGTGACCGCATGTAATTGATACGTCGTTCTCGAACATAAGCCACGGCCTAACACGCGTCGTATAGATGGCTATAGAATGTCATACGGGGGATTTACACGCGAATGATTGCTGCGCTTAGCTTGTCGAGAAAGTGACAGATGCGTTTGAACCTTACTTGAGTTGTTTCGAGAGGATTTAAAGCTGAAGTGTGTAATTTATTCGGTGTCAAAGTACCTTCGGCTGTTCCGGCTTAACTGAGACGACTGTTGCTGAGCTATTTAGGTTGAAAAGTGTAAACAAACGTTATGAAAACGTAGCTTGACCGAAAGGGTGACGTTTAGGGCGGGGCTTTCGGTTGTTCAACCAATCATGACGCCAATGGAGCATAAATGCAACGTTTACCGTTAAAGCAGAATTACTTTGATATAATTGCTTTGTTTTATTTAAAAAAAAATGTAAATTGCTTTGATTTAGGGCCAAACCAAGAACGCTTTGTGACACCTGCCAAAGAGTCGCTAGACGGTCATCCTTTGAACTGGGTTACACATCCTCTTACGGACATTAAATATAGTTGCAAAGCCGCTGTCAGGGATGCGTTCAGCATGCAGTATTTTCCCAGGTACAAAACAAGCAGCCACAGAGCAGTGAGGAACTGTGAACACAACCACATTAGGCATAATGTGTGAGAAAGCCACACTGAATTTTAACATAAGCCCATGAATAATTCATGCTTTCTTAGTAAGGGAGATGTGTGTGTATGTGTTTCTCAGTGCCGGCGTATGTTTAAGTTAAGAGGGCCTGGTTTGTGTTTTGGAAGATAAAATCTTGATAATCCATGGCAGGGAGGGAATAATGGAAACCATTGCTTAGAATGGAGAGATGGGACGCATATGAAAGCCATTTTAATATGTTTGCATCGATTTTCTTCTCTTTCGCTTGAGGACAAACGCTCTCTCAAAAACATGGCCAGCATTGTGAAGTAGAGACTATGGTCCAGACTCATTATTTGGCTTTTTCATGTACTTTTTATGCTATCGTGTAGTCTCTGGTATTCTTGTCTCTTTTGTGCTGGGCTTGGAAACCTGAGACTAAATGTATTTACACCGTGAAATTATTGAATTTAATTTACTTGACTTTTTTATGCTGGTTTGCGGTGTCATTGATTTTAGATTCTTGCCTTTTTTTGTGCTGTGCTTGAGTCGTGCCCTAAACCTACTAAAGACAACATTAATTTACCTTGTGAAAGTATTTCATTTGAATTAAAATTTCATTGTATTTTATGCTTGTTTGCGGTTTCCTTGATTTTAGATTCGCCTCTATTTGTCACGTAAAAAGTGAATTGTTATGGAGTATTTTGCATGTGACACATTACACACCTCCCTAATGTTTGGTCGGGGCAGTTCTTCTTGGCAGTTTACCCACGTGAAGATTGATATCTAAATCATTCAGCATAGATTGAATATCTGAAAACAAAATTTTGTTTCGTTTCAGGACATACTGTATTGCGCAAGCCAATTCATTAACCGTGCAATTCACCCAAAAATGAATCTCACCCTCATATTGTTCCAAAACCATATAACTTTATCTTCTTTGCGAAACACACAATTTCTGTAAGAACACCATGGCTGCTATTCAAATCATAAAGTGAATGAGGATTGTGGGATTTAAGTTGTAAGTTTACAAGTAAACACTAAAAAGGATCATAAAAGTCATCCAAACCAGGTATTCTGAAGTCATCCAATGGTTTTGTATGCAGCCATAAAGAAATACGAGTTTGGAACAGAATAAAGGTGAGTAAATACCTGAATAAAATCAACATGAACTCTGGACACTAATACATGATGCCAACATCTTTTATTCTTTGTAAAACTAAAAGACTGTAGAGTAAACAGGCGTCAATGGGCGCATGTTGGCCCAATTGGGTGTCGAACTTGGGTGCATTTTATATTTCTGTGTATTTTAGATAAAAACTACATCACAAATCTATTGCCATTTACAGATGAAACCAGTCAAGCTTTAAACATCCCCAAACACATCTCCCTTTGAACTTCATGTCTTCATTGTTACCGCTCATGTCATCTCGACGAGGGCATTTTGGATTTCGAGTGAGGAGCCGCCGTAACCACAAAGCCTGCTGCTTTTACGCTTAAAATCTCGCCCGGCCCATCTACTCTACAGGAGGCCAGAAACGGGTCTCTTTGAGTCTCCCGTCTTCACGGCGTACTGTTATGGAAATGCGCCTCGTCCCGTCCTAAAAGGCTTCCCGGCGTGTCTCCCGAGCTCCTTTTGTGTTTCAAACCGCTTTTAATGCGAGAAAGATGCCGTCTGATGTACGAAATCCATCTCAACCTTCATCTCCTTACTTTATGTCCGTTCCTACGGGGGCTACGGGATTGTTTACTGGAAACATAAAGATGCAAAGCAATTCGGATGATGGCTAATACTGTTTGGGTTTAGGCTGAACGCTGTCTCGCACTGTATTGCTTGCAATTCATGCGTGTTGTTTTGTTATCCGTAAAGCTCTGATGTGCTTTTGCAGCACGGAGGAAGCAAGAAAGCACTTGACGCTTTGGGATTTTATACAACGCTTAATATCTGGTCGTACAAATGTGCTTGTGTTTGAACTAAAGTCAATGTACAGCAAATAAGGCTGCACTCGTATGCTACACAAACGTAGTGCAGGGATTTTATATCGGTTTATAGTTTTAATGTTCATATTATTCTATTAAACAAAAGTTATTGGGATTTCAAGGCATTTAAATGTATTTGTATATGGTTTGCAGTATGTGAGGTGTTATATAGAATCATAAACTTTCTCAAATATTTTGGGGCAAATCTATTGGTAGACGCCAGACACATCATGCAGGTGCCAACATGAACAGGTGGCGTGACACGACCTCATTCTCCAAAAAACAAAACAAAGCTTTGAAAGATGAAAGAAACACAGAGGCTCATTTGCATGTATTGCTCGCTATCTAACATAACATGAAACGCTGAATCATCTGACCATCAAGCCAGCATTTACCGGTACATTTTCAGAAGTAAGGCATCCATACATGCTCGACACAAACATGATGAACCTCGTGTGCCATTTCATTCATGTGACTTTTCTCTCCATCCCATCTCTTCACCCCTTCCTCCAGTGTGTGACGTGGGAGAGTTTCTGTGTGCCGACGGGCGCAGCTGTGTTTCTGAGAGTTGGCTCTGTGATGGAGAGCTAGACTGCTCCGACGGCTCTGATGAAACGCCGGACATATGTAAGTCCATCAAATAAAACGCATTTCTCCCATATGCATCACTTATGCGTTATATGACCTCATAAACATCAGAAATGCAATAGGAAACTTGCATACATTACATATGCATACTCTATGTGAAACTTTACATGCACACATATGCTGCGGCAAACTGTATGTTGCTTATCCTTTTATGGATATGTTTTCTACATTTTTGTGTATATAATGTATCATTTTGCATGTATACTTTTTTACAGTCCATACAGTATGTGTATATATACACATACTGTGGTTCGGTGAGCTTCGGTACGCTGTGTTCTTGAGTGGGTTTTGAAAGACATAAAGCACTTCACATTAAATATCATTACCAAGGTCACAAACCAATTAAACCGTCATTCAAAAGCTGCAAATTCATTTGGATAAACTCGTTTCAAACGTTCTTAAAGGAATTCACATTACCGTGAGTCCTTTTTTGTACACTTTCTACAAAGCAGTTATGCGATATCCTTTTCGACCCTGCATTTCAATGCGGTTTTCATTTCTTTAATCTGCAAACAATGGCACCACTTCTTATTTTATTACTTGCAGTACGTGAATGGGTGTTTTTTAAATGACTTCGCCTTGTGCTTCTTGAAAATGGCGAATATGCTTAGAAATTTGCAGAATCAGAACTAGCGCGGCCTTAAATGCTAATGTAAAAAGATTTTAATTAAAGAAATCGTTACATGCAGCGTCACTCGGTTTTCATAAAGGCATAATGAACTCTTCCAATGCCACGAATTTGAGATAAAGAATAGATCCGTTGCTGGTATGTTTGGCAGTCTTTCTTTTAGGTCTTTTGAACTTCAGCGTATGCAGAAAAGAGCAGGATAACGTTCAGATGAAACTGACTTTTATAAAGGGATTATTGTAAAATCGCATTGATCAGACTTTATTTGCATTGAACTAACTATTTTCCTCCATCTTCATTAATCCTGTCAGTTCGAATAAGCCCAAGTATGTAGATTATTGCAGAAATGTGATTTCATATACACGCGTTTATATGTGTCCTTTCAGTGCACGTACGGCTGTGATTTCTTTGATGGCTTCGTCGTTTTTCATCTTTGAAGGACCATCTGTGATGTTGCATCTCTTTCCTGATGGTCTCTCAATATTTAGCCTTATAATCATAACAGATTAGCATGTAATCTGTTCACAAAGTGGCCTGTCAAAGATATTGTGTCGCTTTTGCGACTTAAGGCCCATTCATTTCTGCCAGCAAATTTAGAAATATCCGTCTCATTCGAAAAGATAAGACGGCGTTGCAAACATGGCCGCCGAGTGCTACGACTTGCTTAAATGAAAGACTTTGGTTAAGTTAAAGTATGTGGCCTATGTTTATGATAAGTGTATGGTGTTTCAAAAACTGAAATTCTATAAATAAGAATAACTTATGAGTGATGCAACAGTACAGTTAACCGCGGCACATTAAAGTGTTTTTTCATTATTCTATGCTTATGTGACATGAATAGTAATAAGTTAAGGAGAAGATAAAACTATTGCATTACAGTTCTCTTCATTTGACTTCACTTGTTGTATTCTCTTTAAGCACAAATCTATTTGTATGTCCTGGTACAACGGTTCAATATTATATAGAGAATACTGGCATCCCTAGTAAATACAGTCTCCCTAAAAGCATGTAGGAGACGTCGATTTCATGTGTGCATGTACATCTGCAAGCAATGTTTTTTTTTAGCGTTTTCTGATCTGCGATACGTCTTCGAGACCTCTGCTGTCAGATGTCGCTTAGTAAGGTATGATTTAGAAAGGATATAAGACGGCCGTTTAGCAGATGTTATTACACAGCAGATGTTTTCCAGATCTCCAGATCTTTACTAGACATCTTACAGACATACCTTTGCTGTGTCTTCCCAGATAGCACACATACATCTGGGTGACGTCTATTTTATGTCTGCATTTACATCTTCTTTTGATTGCTTGCTCATCTGCAGTGCGCCTTCGAGATGTCTTCTGTCAGACGTCATATAGACATCTAGAAGATGATTGCATGTGCTTTTTTAGGACGTTTCTAAAAAGAAAACACCTCATGACTTGTAATGTGAGAATGCTTTGTTTCGAGTGCTTGACGGACACTTAAAGTATTTTTCTCGGTTGGCTTATTAACAGACATATTATTATTTATACATATACAGTTAATATAGCACTGAAAAACTACATGCATTCTTTAATATCCTTAAGGTTGAAGATAAAAGACATTTTTGTTGTCTTTATGCAAAATTAGATCTCATGTACTCATAAGGCATACATTTCTGCGATAGCAAGGGGGCGGCATTGGCGAACGACGACTCGTGTGGGAACGTTTTTATACCAAGTGGCCAGGTCCTCAAAATCCATCATTTACGCCTCTACAGAGTTTGTTTCCAACAAATCCTTCCTTTATAGTTTTTAAGCAAGAACTCCCCGGTAATACTGTCGCACTTGATGGCGACCACGAGAAAGGCTGAGACAATAAAAGGTGAAAATGAGGAAGGTTGCATCACCCTCCAGATTTCGTGGTTCCTCCTTCTACAGCCTAAAAACTTTTGAACATCTCTGGAGATGCTGTGGCCCGAAGAGAAAGAGAGGGACAGGGAGGATATTTTTAACTAATTCTTCTATTTGTTGAATTACATATTCTCTTTTTACCGGGATTATGAAAGTGGAGCAGCGGTCCGCTGGGAAAAGCCTTAGGGGGCAACCTGTGTACTGTATGTGCTTCTCGTCTCCAAAACTCTGGGAAGGAACGCGCTCGGTGATCAGTTATGAGGAAATTGAAACTTAACAAAGCTCTTGTTATGCGAGGGGATCAATATTGTTGTTTCGGCAAGTGGACCTTCCTCTCCTGGGACTCAACTGAAATGTCAAGCCATCCAAAATCAGTGATTCGGCATTAAACGCAAAATTCTTCAGGACTTAAGAGACATATTTAGAGAGGACTGTGCATATTAAAATAGGCTTGCTCATCGTATTTATACAGCGTGTGCCTATGAATTGGGTTAAGGGGAGCGAGATGCAGTTTTATGGTGGTTTTATGCTGCACAGTAATGGAAAACAAGAAGATGAAGGTCTTTTAAAAGTTCTCGCGAAGTTCACGCCTATTATTTATTTAAATAATACCCTCTCATCTTAAGATATCCTGTTTATCGGTTTAACTGATTTCCAGAAGTGATCAATGTGTCTATTGAAACTTCGGAAATCTGTCTGTCAATATGCTGTTCAAAAGTGTACTCTTTGAAAATATGGAGTGAATATTGAGTAAATATTGGATGAAATGTGAATTCATGTAAATTTTATTCAATCACACAGTAGGTATTTGTTGAAATAAATGTTATTTTACTTTTGTTTTATTTAGCGAACATTCATTTGCAGTCATATCAGATCTGGAATATTCCTCCATATATAAGGGCAATTTCAACTTTTATTGGGTTAATTTTTAAGTATTCAAATGTGACTTTAAAAATATAAAAAATGTCATTTGTACATACAGAATTTTAAATATATCTAATTATATTAGTTATATATCATAATTCCATAAAATGAAGTACAGGACTACATAATATATATTAATATTTAGGCACTAAATTGGTGTTGTTTTGGCCTTTGGATAATCTGCATCACCATTAGTCATTTTAAAAGTCATGTCGGTCGACCACTGTCCCTCTCTCTCCTCCAGGCTTGCGACAGGTAAAATTGAGATGTCCTGTCAGTCATCTGCAGTGTCCGGGCACCCAGAGATGCGTTCACTTCAGCAAACTCTGCAACGGAGTGCGGGACTGCGACGACGGCTACGACGAGGGCGTGCACTGCCGCGGTAAGTTCTGCCTTCTGTTCAGTGACACCGCTGCATTGATTCAAAATGACTCGATAAGATATGCATTAAACCGAGATTAAAGGGACAGTGCACCCCCCAAAAAAAAAATCCAAAATTGCATTTGCTTTTGTTCCTAACATGTTTAACTTTGTCTTTATGGAGCACAAACAGATGTGATTACGAAAGTTAGTGACAGACAGCTGCGGTCCCTATTGACTTCCAAGCGCTAATCTAAAACAATGCTGTCCATAATAATGTATCTGTCTATTTTTATTTGGAGGCTAGGTCACATTTACACTGTTTTAACTATACAGATTCATGAAACAGTCTTTGCTGAAATGTGCCAGTCAGACTGAAATGATCAGGGACCTTGTTAAAAATAAACATCAGTTGCTTGTTTCTGACGTCGGGGGGCTTCAGAAGGTCGGGCTGAGCGGCAGCCGCCACACAACGTCCACAAGTTCTGACAGACTTTCACACAATTTGCTGTGATCGCCAAATAGTCTTTGTGTTGAATATGGCCGAATCATGTTCTCGTGTGATGCAAGTTGTGGAAATTCAGAATGAGTTGTTTCTGTTTCAAGCAAGAGTTTGGAGTTTTTAAAGTTACAGTGTGTTTTTATAGTACATCAAGCTCTTTCATTTCCAAAGCTCAGTGAAAGTGTGATTTAAGTGTTTGGACGATACAATTTTTTTATTTCTGGTGTTGGAGATAGTGAGAGGAAACGGTGACGCATAAAGTACCAATGCTAATACGATACAATTTGATGTAGTCACGATGGATTCAACTATAATCTTAAAGTGATATTTCAACCAAACATAACAATTCGGTCATTTTGTTTACATCTGTATATGACTCTTTGTTGTGTGGAACGCAAAATAAGATATTTGGAGAAATATCTCTGTGGTTTTGTGTCCATACAATGGAAGTCAACGGGGTTCAATGTTGTTTGGTGACCAACGTTCTTCGAAATATCGTCTTTTGTGTTCTGCAGAAGAAAGAAAGTCATACGGGTTTGAAATGACGAGAGGGTGGGTCGATGGTGACAGAATTTTCATTTTGGGGTGTACTATGCCTTTAAGATATCTAAAGAAATAAATGGCATTGACTGAATTTGTGTAATGCCTTTTGTTGATGGCCAGAACTTGAGTGCTTGTGTCAAGTCCCAAAATTGTTATAAAATATGTCATGTTTTTGATTAAAATGGGTTCTCGGTGCTTTTTAAAGAAGAAAACGGTAATGTTTTATACTTGTGGATCTACACCAACATCCTTCAATTTCTGTTCCCACACCAACACCATGAAGTATATTTTCAGCTTTTTTACAAGGTGTTTACACAAACACTAACAACCAAATTGCCGTCGTTTAAAGTCTGTTTCGTGCGATAAGTCGCAGTTAGCTTAATGTAATAATGGCTTCTGCTCAGAGGCAATTACTGTTTCTGCGCATGAGAAAGTGAAGATCACGGCATTTGACATTGTGGCGTATATACGCGGGAAAGATTTATAAGCAAACCTAACACCTAGTTAACATCTGAAACCTTCGCAGGATTTGATGCATTGCAGCCGAGCGAGCTTAACCACCGAGACACATGAGCCACACGGTTCACGTCCACAGAATATGTGTGTTTAATTATGGCTGTAATAAATGAACATAGGGAGATATTTATCAGCTTCACCTCGAGGTGAACCGCTCGCTCACACCAGGCTTTTCAAATGGACGTCACATTTACATTTTATGTTCTTTTCGATCTTAGTCTTGGTGTGGTTTCAAAGGAAATAAAACTTAGCATTGCTGGACGAGCATTATGGAAAGAGGTTACTCCCGAGGAGCGAGTTGGAGAAGTTTCGTCCGGAGTCGCTCTCCGCGCACCTGTCATAACTAAGCGTTCATCATTTACATTAGAAGTCCATCGAGCAGATATCAGCTCTCGCTCCTCGAGGTATTTGAATCCGGGACGGTCTGGAGAGGAAAAATGAGATGTCTTCTCCACAGCTTTTAAAAGAGCTTCACGGGGGCGGTTTCGCATTTCTGTTTCTTATTAAAGTTCCCATTTGTAGCCGTATAGTTAACTCTGTTTATCTGGTCGTATTGTGCGTGATTCATATATTCAAACGAAAAAATGTAATCCTTCATCAAAATGTAATAACCTCTTTGAAATTGCTTTTCTTCTTTGTTGACAAACCAAGGCTGTGGGGGCGGGGAAAAATAATATCGCCCGACTGGATTGGTTGCCAGGGCATTGCTTGGCTGTTTTTGTGTTTCGATTTAAAAGCTTTGAAATTTTGTAAAACTCAAAACTGCGAACATGTTTGGGCCGAGCAAATAGTTTGAAAGCTCTTTGCCGTGAATGTAAGCAGCTAGCTTTGGATTTTCTTTTCTGTGGTTTGTAGAAGAAAACACAAAGATAGCAAGCATCTTGCAGACCGTTGTGTTATTTCGACAGTTCTTTTTTTGCAGTGTTTTAGTTGTGTGGGGATTCGGTTTGTCAGTGAGGAATGGAGCATGCCTTCAGGTGACCACGGCAGTCCACGGGAGACTCAAGAAAGAGAATAAAGAGGTTCTTGGGTGTGTGTTTACACAGAGACTCTTATCTTTATATTTTCTCTCGTGATGGTCTTTCTCACACAGATTATATTTAGACGCTTGAGCCCGATAGAGACTTTATATGTTTTTTATTATTATTCAGACCGTGTGTTCTGGTGTCAGACTGACTAACTCTAGATGTGTGAAATGAATAACTTAACAAAGTCGGCGGAGGATGCGGCAGGGAGAGATAACAACCCCGACACAAAAGGAGTGTCACACATTTAATTAACTTCGCTGAAAAACACACATTCATACACGGTGGAAAGACACGGCGCTCGCACACGTTTCGTGGCTTTCGAAGATTTGGTGTCGGTGGGTAGCCCCGCCCACTGAAATCTCATTGGGCAGAGTTAACAAATATGATGTCATATTGTTTCATCGTCACCCTGATGTCAATCCGTGCTGTATGACTTCCTGTCTTTGCAGAACACAAAAGAAGATATTTTGAAGAACGTCGGTAACCAAACAAGATTGGCCCCCATTGACGTCCATTGCATGGACACAAAACCACACATTTCTCAAAATATCTTCTTTGTGTTCCATAAAGAAAGAGTCATATTCAGGTTTTAAATGACATGAGGATGAATAAATGAGGACTGGATTTGTATTTTTGTGTGAACTGTCCCTTTTAGAGTCAAATAATCGTTACTTTTCAATGGCAGTCAATGGAGAACTACTTTTGTCCCCATAATGAGATTTTGTCAGTGCCTAACTGTTCCCTTCCTTTGTCCTCCCGCACATTTTTCCTTTCATGCATTTCTACGTTACATCCGAATGTCTTTATTTCCGTTAAATCACAGTACAGGCAACAAGGTTGTCTTGAATTTACGGTGCAGTCATTTAGTCATCTGTGTCTGAGGTTCTACTATACCAGACACGAGCGATGGGCGGCCTGCCCTCCGGGTTTGAAAAGCAGCCTCACGCATTGACTCCATATTTATAGCACAAAGTAAAATGCTAAAGCTCATAAACTTTAACTCTTTCTGACAGCACGCACTGTAACCTTGAAAATGTGCTGAGTGTCCCTCTCTAACTCGCAGAACCACTATTTTTTTATACTGTCTCGTTCTGTCCACAGCTTCACGGTGTCCCGCTGTTACCCTGAGCAAAGGATTTTGAGTTTTAAATGAGTCTCAGACATGCCCGTGGGTATTATGGCGATGGCAGACTGGCATACTTGTACTATTTTTGCATATTGAAGTATGTATGCTGTGGGATACCTGGGTGACCTGACGCATTATCTTTTCACGAATCGAAGAGTATACAAATCAAGCTCGCTTATTTTTCACATTATTTTGATTGTGCTTTTAAATGTATTGATTTTCTTATTTAATTTAAATATGTTTAAACGTAATACTCATTTAACTCTAAGGAGGTTTCTAAATGTATATACTTTTACATAAGAAAAACAGTGCATACTTTAAGGGCATAGTAGTATAAGTAGGCGAATTGTGACGCAGAAATTGTACTATTTTTGTATAAGTATGTACGCCGTGCCATAGTATGCATATCAACAATGTCATCAGGTTAGCATACTAGCTTAGTACTAGTACTGGGCGCACCGTAGTACAGATTACTTTGAGACATTTAGTGCAGAATGCTGTTATATACTGTAGCACAGCAGGCAGTCAACAATACATGTTTAAAAGTAGAATGTAGTTTCTTCGAACAAATGGTTTTCAGTCTAAGCTAAACTTGCTGGCAAACACATCCACATCTGAGCAGAACAGATGCAGACTTCTCCTTCCTCCATGTGATAGATTCATCCCTCGCTCGCCGGCTGTTATATATTAATTACGTTATCCGTTGTCGCTCATGCATACACGGCGTATGTTTCTGGAAGTACGCACGTGCCTGGCATGCTTTGACTCACTCGCTTCCTCTCACTCTGCAAATTCCCGACATCGAACACGTATCAAAGGCGACAAACGATAAAACAACCACAGAACGTGTAACAGGGTTGACGGCGTTTGATAGGCAATCGAAGTTTGCACAGGTGAAAAAATCGGGCGTCCGTTGTCAAGGCTGCAAATCTCGTGAAGTTCAAAGACAAAATGCGAAGTGGAAGGTCTGACTGGCTTGAAATTTGCACTTGAGTGGTTTTCGACAAGTTCACCATGAAAGGAAACAAGAAAGCTCGTGTTTTGAACCGATCTCATCACGCACCTTTAGCAATTCAGTTCAGCCAGGAAACTAGAAACTATTACAACATTTACGTTCACGGTTTATGAAAACATCCTAGAAGCTTTTATATGTCATAAATAGACCTTTCATGTAAACATGTACTTAAAAACCTATCAAACAGCTATTTCACAAATATTTTACAAAAAGAAAAGAATGTAATAGGTTTAATTCTAAAGCAAGAATATATTTTTGTAAATCTTATACGGTATATTTTTATGTATCTTGTACCAGATATGTGGTTGAAATGACATTTGTTGCTTCAGTAAATTATTAGTTTTTCAAGTTTATCGTATTTCAAGAATTTCATTTCACCTTGAATTAACGTCAAACATCCTTCATCTCCTCACCCCTCACGTTCCAACTCCCACTTAAAACTCACAATTAATATTCGTGGTTGTCCGGGATCGCCGGCTATGCCGTAAATGTCAACCGCCAAAAGCGTTCCTGCGCTAAAACCAGCAAAAGCATTGTAAATCACGTCCGTTTTCTCCATAAAAGGCAATGCTTTTCATCTCTCCTGGGCATTCACTGTTTCGAGTGTACTACATAGTACAGGTGCTAGTCAGAAAACCGTCTTCGTGTTGCACCTCTTAACGTCCCTGTGGTAATAACACACTTGCCTGGGTTTTCCCCTCTGCATTGACATTCCCTTATGAATACGAGGAATTGAATAAGGTGGCCCACACAACATGGTGAATAAACACAGAAACACATGATGAAACGGCATACAAAAGCGCTTTTTCGTTCTAATCGCTGTCTGAAACGGTAATGTTACGTTTCCCAGAAAGCAACGAGAACGGTTCGGAAAAGCGGTGCATCTTTTACTGCATTACATAAAGATTGCGGTTTCGCGAATATCTTAATGAACATAAAAACGCTCGTCTCTGGTGTTACTGAAGGTTTATTCGATCTGTATTTCAGGAAGGCCCATTTAAAGCTGATCATCCTTTGTTTGTGCGTTGCTTCCTTTGCATACATTAGACTGCTTAGCCACCTTTAAACGAAAAAGGAACATTTTGAATTGCGCTCACGAAGTCTGTTAGCTCATTCGGCATGCTGAAATCGTCAGCTAACAGCTCCAATGTTGCAATCCATCACGTAAATTTAACATTTATTTGTCGGAGGGTTCTGCGAGCATTAGCTGGAGTGCTGGTGAGGTTGGCATATTACAGTATGATGGGAGCAATTGAGGGTTAAGTGCTTTGCCCGGGGGCAAATACGCCGTGGTCAGAGGAAGGGCAGAGACTTTCATGTGCCAAGTCGACGTACTTCACGGGCTTGACCAAGATTTGGACAAGCTTCCAGGTTCAGGCCTTTTCTGTCATATCAATCTGACTAAATATATATTTGTTGTGTCTTGTTGTGGTGCACAGACTGTGGAAGCACCCGGTCCATCTGTGTTGGTTTGATCTGAATCCTGTTTCTGTGCTGCGTGTTACGTTGCCGGTAGATTCTGAAGTGTTGATGAAGGGGCAAAATAAACCATGATCACAGTTACATCCGAAATGTCTCACGTCGTCTTTGGTTTTGGTGGATGAAACAATCTCTGATGTTTGTGAAATGATGTACATATTACTGTAAAAATCTCCAAATTTCCATTAAATGTAACTTACAATACACTTAATGTACAGAAAATAGCTGGTGGTGTATTGCACAAAAAACATCTAGCAGTGCCCTAGCAACCACACAAGCAACATCCTGGCCCTGCCCTAGCAACCATATTGCAGTGCCCCATAGCAACAACATTTAAGCAAGCAAGACCCTAACAAATGTTAGGTCTTGTTTTCTGAACAAAAAGAGTAAAAAAGTGAGTTTAGACTTTAAAACGTCTGCCAAAGGGGTATGAACAATAAACTTGAATTAATGTTATTGAATAAAGTTGAGCTTGAATTTAATTTATTTTTCTTACCCCATTGGTGAATATTTAGTCAGTTTATGCCTAAAATAAGATTAAATATTTGGTCTTTTTATGAATGAAAAAATAAGAAATAAGTACGTCTATGCATAAAGCAAGCTAAATAATCTGCTAATGTGGTAAGAAAAATTAACTTTAATTTAGTTTTAGTGCCACATTAAGTTTCTTTCCACATTGGGAGATTTTTTTGCTTGTTTCTTAACATTTTAAGTTTATGTTTCTTATCCCGTTGGGATATATATTTTTTATTGTTTTCTGAAAAATATCAAAATGAAGTCAGTTTATGCTTAAAACGAGACTAAACATCTGATTTTCACCAAAGTGATTTTGCCAGTACATTTTTTTTAACTAAGAAGTGTGAAATTGCCCTATAAACAACCTAGCAATGCCCTAATGATCAACTAGCAACCACTTTTACACAAAAAGCACCTTAGCAACACCTTGGAAACCACATTAGTGATGTGCTGGCTTAGAGTTTTGCACAGGTAAACATCACTTTGTCAACAATTCTTAAATCAGGATACATTTACATGACAAAGGAAGTGATATTTGGTCTTGTTTTATGTTTAAAACAAGCAAAAAATCTGCCATTGTGCTAAGAGAAATTAACTTGAATTTAGTTTTATCCTAGATCTATCTTTGTCTTACTTATAAGTACCCTATTCATGTTTCTTTTTCTTACCCCATTGGCAGATTGTCTGCTAAATATCTTGTTGAACCTGTGAAACGTTAGCTACCCCACATTTGTTCCCCTGTCGCTTAACAAAGTCAATCCAACTTCCGCTCTGTCCTTGCTGTTCCAACAAACCGTGTTTTTTACCCAATCTAGTCTGTATTCTGTCATCTATTTATAAACACCGACTGCTAGGTCAGACCCCCCGGTCACTCTTACAGATCGCACGAACAGGAAAATACGCAAACCTACTCTCGTCTTGCAGCAGTGATGGCCTAGCTGTCTGGACCCATGGGGACGGTGGCCGCTCTAATCACGGAGACTGAGGGAAAGACCCGCTGTGAGTGAATAATAGACCTGTCCACACATATACCGCCTTCTCTGAACTGGTGACACCTGCTGGGAGGGGCGTGGCTTAATTGAGGGAGCTTTCCGATTGGTCCGTTACGACTGCTGTGGGTTGGAACCTTCAATGTATTTTAGTTAGAGACTAAGTATATGCAAATGTCGAAGTTTGATGCGATTTACCTTGATAGCACCTATCGCTTGTTTGCGAATAACCCAATCCAGTCATTGAATATTTAAATAGATGGTTCACCCAAAATGTGAAATTCTGTCATCATTTATTCACCCTCGTGTCATTTTTTTCTGTGGAACACCAAAGAAGATATTTTGAGAAATGTCTCTGGGGTTTTGTGTCCAAGTCGGTGGGGGTCGATGTTGTACCAACATTCTTTAAAATATCTTCTTTCGGGTTCTCCAGAGGAAGTTATCCAGATTGGAATTGACGTGAGGGTGAATATATCATGAACGTTTTTATATTTTTGGCTGAACCGTCCCTTTTAAATAAATATTTAAACTGTTCTTCGGACAAATCTGTTTACACAGAAAGACAACTAGCCGAAGATTCCATAAGGTCTTTGAGTACATCGAACTTATAGATGTGGTCAAGACTTGGCATTTAATGCCGTATGGATTTCCAAGGTCTCGGTGTAAATTTTTGATGTGCTACGGGACTCCCAGGAGTGATTGATTGTTCACAGTGGCTAAAGTTCAAGCTCTTTGGATTGGGGTAGAGAAATAGATCTACAGGCATTTACCTCGATGTCCCTGTCAGACTCAGCACCCTTCCCGGACCGCTGCGGTTAGCAGTACATCACCCAGCCAGAGTCAGAGGAAGTAGAGCTCCTCACCGGGAGAAAATCACCCTGAGGTAGAGATGTGGAGTTCACAGGGGATAAATCCTGTTGTGAGGGAGCCTGACTCGCAGCGAGGGTCCACCCGTAATGGCCTCCTTCCGGTACGGAGGAGATTAGTGCGAATCCGGGTGGCGGGGAGCGTCCTAGTTGCTCTGAAGCTGGCTTGCTGTAAATGATCCTGTTTGTTTTTTTGTCGTCCATGCACATCATATGTAGCTTAGAATGTAAACAATGAAGTTTTATTTGTGAACATTTTTTATGCTTTTAATGCTTTAGTCTCCTGTTCGGCTGGCTGTAGCTTTCTTAGGAGTAGGAGAGTAAGAGATTTGTGTTCCATAGGCGTAGTTTGTGATCGTGATTTTGACCCAATCCGACCTGTTTCATTGTTCTTGGCTTTTATTGTTCCTGTTAAAATTACAGAATAAAGTCGATGTTTTATCTATTCAATTATTGGAAATAGTCCCACCCTGATGTGAATGTCTTTGATCGCCAGTATTATTCTCACAACTGTGTTTTGGCCAAATTAACTTCAATGGAAACTATAAAAATAGTTCAATGAATTAATAAATAATTTCTTAAACATAGCATGAAATAATTATATGAAAAGCCAAATAAAGTAAACTGCTAAGACCGTAATATATGTGTTGGGTAAGATATCTAAGCTCAGTCTGTAACATTCATATTATATTAGTTACAATTTAATTTCATTGAGTTTTATGACTTTTTATCATTAAAAACCTGTTTTATTTTTTTTCTTGACCAATTTTAGAGGAATATCTCATTTGTTTTGTGTCCACACAGTGGAAGTCAGAGGGGTCCAATGTTGTTTGCTCACCAACATTCTTCAAAATATCTCCTTTTGTGTTCTGCCGACATGACATGTGGGTGAATAAATGATGAGAGAATGTTCATTTATTTATGGACTATCCCTTTAAAAAGTCCCTTTGTTTTTGTCACTCTTAAATTTTTAAGATGTCAAATACATTTTATTTTGTTTTGCCAGATCGATCTTGCATGCATAAATAATGCATTCTTAACAGCCGAGTGCTTATTAGCCGAATGCTAATCACATACATGCATACAAACCTTAACATCCGTCAGCTCAAGTGGATGCACATCCTCTGTAATAGATAAAAAGCTGTTATATTTCACTTTCGTTTATTGTAAAACGCTTAGCATTACCCCTAAACGCCGTAATGTATTTTTAAAGAAGTACTTAATTTAAAACCGTCTGGCTTAAACCACTCAAAAAGCCGGGCTGCGGTTGCATTCTCAGCGCATGCATATTATTAATGGGGCTGCACACAGTGAATACACACCAGCGGTTTCTCTCGCTCTCTTTTTCTCTCTCTCTCTCTCTCTCTCTCTCTCTCGAACAGATATTTAAAAACTATCAATACCTGCTCATTCGTGTCCGAACTTGTACCGCCACAAACTTCCAAACGATACACGCGACAAGGTGACCTGTAAGCCACGCCCCTCGATGAATGAAAACGTCGAATATAGGCTTTAGAACTAACTGAAACGGATTGCATGCCGTGCGAGCATTTGTAAATCGCTGTGATTTTTCACCCGAATCCCTGGATCGATAAATAAAGACAGGGTGACCTGCGTTTGCCGCTCCAGAGGGCTTGGGAACGCGGCCGTCAAACCGTCCCTCATTATGAGGCGGTGAGCGCTCCACAGGTGATAAATATCACACAATGGGCCCTAAAATCGCACTTTACTGTTGCATATTGACAGCGGCGCTAAAGAAACGGGTCTGAGGAAACGAGCCTGAAGTGGCGCTTTAAAAGCGCTGAATCATGTTCTCGTAATGAGGACGCATCTGCTCAAATTGTAAAAAAATGATTTCGGCGCTGGAGAAAGCTGCAAGATGACATTGCTCTCCCACGGAGGGGTTGGGAGAATGCAAATGCACGTTCACGATGGTGAAATGGCCCAGGGACATTAAGATTGTGACATCTTTATAGACATCACGCAGTGACTGTTAAAAAGAGAAAAAGTGTCATTTCTGAGCCACTAGCGTCACTAAGCGAACTGTCCAATTTATTTCTCTGACACTCCCTTTGTTTGCCATTGGTTGATCCAAAATTTTACCATCGGATGACCCACGTTTTAAAGTGGGTGGGGCTGATGGGGATTGTTTCATAACTTTGTTTATTTGAATAAATGGTAAATGTGTGTTTTTTATTGTAGAGTTGGTGCGTAGCTGCCAGGAGCGGAGTTGTCAGTTCGACTGTGTTGTCATGAGGAACGGGACGTCCTGTTTCTGCGGGGATGGTTTTGAGCTAGAAGACGACGGGACGAGGTGTCGAGGTAAGGTCATGACCATCTCTAACTCAGATCAGTTTGAACCAAATTTAGTTAAACATATGAAATGTTGCACCGCTTCGGTAGAGGTTTGACTATGGTCAAAACCAGGTTCATTATGGTTGGGTGAAAGTTATCTCATTTTGGAACCAAACTCTTCATATATATATATATATATATATACAAAAATATGTGTAAGAAATATTATGCTGATATCAATGAAATATTTATATTTAAATTTGGATGTGTACGATTTGAAGAGAAATTTCAGTTTGACTTCAGTGGACTTACAGTAAAGATATGTACACAACCTGCAATGTTATGTTTGAAACAGAGGTGGCGATAGAGAGTCCAAAGTTTTGAAAAAGAGTCGTAATTTCATAATAAATTATACTGTTGACCAAAACAGCGATTTACCAACAAACCAATCCCTCTCCACACCTACAGCTCTCAGTTCCATATTCAGGCATTTTGACAGTTTTTCGCAGAACGTCTGCATTAGGAGTTGGGTTTATATATGTAGGCATGTTTGAGCGCATTTAGCGTTTAATAAATAGCCCCGCTGTTACCTTCAGATCGTGATGAATGCAGAGATTATGGGACATGCAGTCAGATCTGTATGAACACGCAGGGATCGTACAGATGCAGTTGCACAGATGGCTTCAGCCTGCAGGCCAACAGACGATCCTGCAAAGCCAAAACAGGTGAGTTCATTTATCATCCGTGTTATTTCTGGTCTGAGTAAAATACATGTTTTTACTATTATTTCAGCGTTTTAAGTCCGAAAATAAACTAGCTCGCACATAAATCAAAAGTTCGGCAAACTTGCTTGAGTCGCCTTGACATGTCGGGGGCATGCACGACTAGGCCAACTTGATTTGGATATCATAAGTTTTTGGATCATGTGGCGTAGCGGTTAGCATAGATTTTACAACCCATTGTTGAGAAAAGCGTTTGGTGTAGCTATGCAAAACTAGCTCCACAATGCTAATCTGTTTCGGATTGTTGCTATGGTGCTGCTAAACTGGGGTTAAAACTTTACGCCAGTTTTGCCTTTCCTCTTGGTACTCAGTTGTATAAAAACTTTTAATTTGTTGATAATGTTTTTTAATCACTGTTTTACCTTTTGTGTTGCGTTTCTGAGTATGTTTTGCAAAGTTGTATTTGTATCCTTGTTTTATTTTATGATAGTTTTATTTGTAATAAATAGGGTTGCACCGATACCATTTTTTAAAGGCCGAGTACAAGTACCGATATTGTTTTTTCTGGTGCTCGCCGATTCCGATGCCTGTACCTTTTCGCAACACAGCGAGACAAATAAAAATAAAGTAGCTCCATAATTACAAACTACTCCACCAAATAAACAATTGTATGTGCTTTTCACAAACTTTCAAAGCAAATTTCACAGCAAATCTCTTTCATTATGTCACATGAGGTATCGGTCTTTGGTAGTACATGATCTTAGTATCGAGCCCGCTACTGGTATCGGTGCATCCCTAGTACTAAATTACTCGTTGCCTGACTTAAATCCCAGCATTACAAGAAGAAGAGAAGTAAAAAAAACAATGTGCTTGGTATTGTAATAGTTTTACAAATAAAAGTCCTGATAAACTAACCAAGAAGCATCACACTCGCCAGTCGCTAAACATTTAAAATAAAGCTACCCTATCATCCTTAAGACAGCCCCGATGATTTTTAATTGTCGAGGGAAAGCAAAGTGCCTGTATAACGACAGACGTTGCCGATTACATCGTAGTTGACGCTGCTTCTCGCTTCGTACGAGTGTCACTTACACTTAAAGTCATCAATATGCAAATGGCCGCCGGTGAGCTGGGCTACATGAGAAAGATAAACAGGGAAGCTTTTAATGAGAAGTCAATCAGGGCTCATCCAGACCTGCCTGTCTATCAAATTTAGAGATGATTACACGCTCGCAGTTAATTGCTCTTCATGGTCTCCGTTCATTAGCGCAAAAGGCGGAAAAATAACGCAAGCCAGTCACGAAGTTTACTCGCGCACAATTCCTGTCACGCCAATTAGGCTGTTTTTTACAAGCGAGCGGGATAATAATCCTGTGTTTTAAAGGAGTGTGGATGTGAGTGAAATCTTGCGTACAGATTTATTTTGCGTTGAGAGAGGTGGGAAACAATAGATCTACATGTATATTGATGTGCGTTTGAGATATGGAAATGATACGATAAGATATTTCGACTTTTCAGCTTCGTGTTGTTTTTTTTCCCTTTTTGTTATATAAAGGTCACATTAAACATTTCTTGGAAACGTCTATGTAAGAGTCATAAAATGCCGGCTGTTAAATTGAGTCTTTAGCAAGAAGTGTGATGCATTGTTGGACACTGTTAGTGAACATAAAAGTAAACTAGTAAGACTATAATAAGTTTCTTTATAAAAATGTTTTTCTTTTTTTTTTTCTTCCAAGGCCAGAAGTGCATAGTCAAGCCCTAATATCGCAAGCATAAATAATGGCTTTATTTATGCATATCTGTCTGTCTATGTATATTACTTTTTCATGATTTATTCAAAATGATAAATGTGTGTTCTGCTTTCCTTTTCAGATCCCGGCGATAAACCTCCCTTTCTCATAACAGCAAATAAGAATTCTGTATCGCTTATTTACCTCAACGGTTCGTCTATGCCAAATCTGAAGTCCATGGAGACGAACGGGACTCAAATATTGGACTTTATGTACAGAGAGGAATCTCTCTGTTGGCTCTCGACGGCAGAGCACACGGGCCAGCTGTGGTGCGCCCGCGTAACCAAACTTAAAGGATTTTCTGAAAAACATCAGATAAGGATAGGTCAGAACTTACAGAGTAAGTATACGCGTCTATCCTCAGAGCGGATGGTTCGTAACTTTGATGTTTTATTCAGCGCAAACTAAGGTCCTTTGAAGTTCTCGTGAACCTGAATGTTTAGCGTCCGCGTAAATATTCTCATTAGCCGTTTTTAATTTTCTCGAGCGTGGTTTATTTTCACCCTTTTAACTCCTGAAGTGTGTAATTATCCGCTAATGAAGTATTTTAATGTCAGATGGCCAAGTGTGTCGAGTGTGCATGTCAAGTCGGTGAATGCCGTTTAGGCTTTGAAGCGCGCATGCATTTTTAATCGCTCCTAACCACCAGATCTACCACAAGTCCGCATTTGCGATTAATGTACATTTTGTCTTTTCCCAAAAATGCAGATGTGGAACACATGGCCGTCGACTGGTTGACGGGAAACTTTTACTTTGTAGACAGAGTCAATGACCGGATATTTGTTTGTAGCGAACATGGAGATGCGTGTGTTACAATTATCGACCTCGACATCCAGAACCCAAAAGGCCTGGCGCTGGATCCCATAATGGGGTAAGCGGGCTTAGAAAAGCCATCAGATGTGTTTATTTTGTTCCCCTGATGGTGTGATGGTAAATAACACGCTACTACGGAAACATTTGTTGTAAAATAAAATGAATATGGAGGGAACAACACATTTTTTCGTAGCTTTTGCATATCAGTTAGCATACTGATATTTAAAAGTCAAAAATGACTTTATCAGCAAAATTGTACTCGACAGCTTGAATTAAAAAAAATATATATATATTAGAAGAAAAAATATGTATATATTTAATAATTAATATTTTAATAATTAAATTATATATAATCATATAAAAATGTGTAATTTTTTACAGATTGCTTTATTTATTTTGATTTACCTTATTTAATTAATTTCAACATTATTTTATTTTGATTTAGCTGTATTCTGATTTTGATACATGGTGTTTTTTTTACGGATTGCTTAATTTCACTAGCTATTGACCAGGAAATGTACATCATTGCGTATCGTTGACATCATTTATTCTTAAATGTATTCATTATCGACATCATTTATCTATTGATATTTTGGCTGTACTGCTCACTTTATATAAGGTTGCTAAAGTCTTATCATACCAAAAGAGGTTACAGGAAACTAACGGTCCAATCGTAGCCACCAGAATGACCTCTGACAGACCTTTCCAAAAAAACCCCTTCATCATTCGTTGACCTATGTAAAGATATACAGCTCAACACGATTCACAACCTCAGCTAAGTTAGAAACCCTGATTCAAAATTCCTCGCTCTTATCTGATGAACAGTCATCTACGTTTCTGTGCCGCTAGAAACCCCAGCAGCGGCTCTCTCGGTAAACCCCGATTTGTATGCGGGGCTGAGTTTTGTGTGCTGTTGGGGACACTTTGGCGCTTTCAAATGACAAGGACAGTTTCGATGCCAAAACTGAGCTGGGATTTGGAACTCCGAGTGCTGTTGTGTAAAGAGCAATGCTTATGAACCCCCCCTTTCTTATTCTGCTGTCAGTATGTGTTAGTATGAAGAGTAATATCATACTGCGGCCCATTCATTCAACTCTTACACACGACGGCTTGATTTAATTGCGCTGTTGTTACTGCAAGCTTTCAGTTTGGCCACAACACGGTTTCGCAGAGCAGTAATGGATGCGAGTGGATGGATTATATATTAAATAGCCATCAGAACATTTTTGTGGTACGACTTGCATTGAGACACTTTGAGGGTCTTGTACACGTTGCATTTTTTAAAGTGCTGTGCGAGTTTAAAACTAATTCGATTTCTTGTCTCCGCCCTTCTCAGAAAACTATTTTTCACAGATTATGGGACAGTAGCCAAAGTGGAACGCTGCAACATGGACGGAAGCAATCGGACGAGGATAGTGGAGCACAGAACCGAACAGCCGACCACTGTGACGTTGGACTTGGTTAAGAAACTGGTCTACTGGGCGGATGCGTATCTGGATTATATCGAAGTTGTAGATTACAATGGCAATAATAGACACACGATCATCCAAGGTGCCTCGGTAAGAAATCGTTTGTTTTATTATTATTTTTGATTTCATTTTGTTATGTACTTTTACATTCAAATAATGTCACACATTTAATCTCCAAATTAATGTAGAAACAGATTTCTATAACAACATTATTATAAATCTGATATTAGTTCTGCGATGTCTCCATTAAATTGATTTTTTTTCTTCATTTTAACATTCATTATAGCCATTTAACATTGAAGTACAGTATAACCGAGAGCTCTCGTGTCAGACAGAAATTGTCCTTAATGCAAAATTCTACATTAAATACAGATTTAAAGCTACAAAACTCATTGAGTTCCTCTTTTCTTTTGTTCTTTGATTAACATTAGTGACAGGAGTCACAGCAGCAGGTTTAAGAATGCGTCCCCTTTAAGAGCCCCCCCAAACCGATCTGACGCCCTTTCCCATATTCAAAACTTTTTAAAGTTGATTTTATTTACGAAAATGCGAGACAAAACGGGCTTTGTGACATAATCTTGTGTGTTTTAGTTTATTCAAGCACGAAAGACAACTTAGTACTGATGCGCTGTCTAGCGGAGATCCACTGACGCAGCCTTTAGCCTTTGACTGTATTCACCAGACGGGACTGCTGCCGCGTTGCGATGTGCCGCGTCCCACAGCTAGAGCTGTCTGTCTATATTGAAAGCGTAAAAGGAAAACGGTTTCAAATTGCGCTGAAATGGTTAAAAGGCGTTTACACAAATTTATATAATGTAACACTCGATAAAGGATGTTAAATATATACGGATAGTGTGTTAATTGCGTTAAATATTTTAACCTTGACAGCCCTAGTTAAGTTGCGCTTCGTTGTGTTATGCCGTGTTACGCCTCGCTACCCTACAATACGATAAATCACATTATGATATGATACGTTACGCTGCATTACGCTACGTCTGGCTACCATAAGTTACGCTATGTTATGCTGCGCTAGGTTACGCTACATTAAATTACACTTAATCACGTATACCTTCATGTCATTCCTAACTGGAATGACTTTCTCTTTTCTTTAATGGAGTAAATAAAATAATTCTGCAAAAAAGTTTTGAGAATGTTGAAAACCAATCGATCCCATTGACTTCCATTGTATGGACACATTTTTTTGTGTTCGTTATAGAAAGTCATATACAGGTTTTCAACCAAATAAGAGTGAATTTCATTTTAAGGTGAACTATCTCTTCAAAGTTGAGTTACCTCCAGCCATCAAAACACGTTTCTGTTTATTTTTTGCCTAGATACTTTAACAGTCTCCAGTAAACCTGTGATGAATGACGCATATTTAAATAACTCCTAAAGCAGTTTATTCTGAAGGCTGTGAAGTTTCGACCTCTCTCCTGCAACCCCTGAAACGGACCCAGAAGTATGAAGATCCAAAATTCAAAACTTCATAAATCCAGCTAAAATTTCGTCCACAATTCACAAAGTGAGCCAAGGGTGCCGTCAACATCGTGCAGTTTCTAAAAAACAATTCATAATTCATTCCTGACTGTTCATCAGCCTTATGAGACATCTGCTGTTAACTAATACGATACTTAGGAAAGTGTACAAATTCCACTCAGCCCCCCCGGGAGGAGTTTGTCTGCAAGTTTTCACAGTTTAATGGATGTTTTGAGCAATTGTCGCTGTTGAAAAAGAGCGTTTGTATCTTAAAAAAAACATGGAATAGAATCCACTCAACTTCCAGCTACCGCTTGTGTTTTTGATTATTTTACACTTGCTTGCCATTTATTTTTTGGGTTTTCCATGGTGCTTAAAAGTTGTTTGTTTATTGGCTGGATGCTTGAAATTGCTAAAAGGAAGCCATGCTTTTGTATACGATGACGGTGACCACCGCCAAGTTGGATGTGTTTTCCGATTAACGTCTTGCATTGGCCTAAAAGCAACATTTTGTGTCAAAACATGCCGTTGTAATGCTAATATAATTTAGCATTTCTTCTTCTAACGAATTGACTGCTTCAGTCATGTCTGTGAGTACATACTATGAATATTTAATATTCACAATATTCTGTATTTTTTATTGAAACAAACTTAATGGCCGTGAGCAATGACGATGCACTTTGAACAAAGACTGCGCCGCATACACAACCAGTCCGTTTATAGATGCATGCATGCAGCATTACGGCTTGTTTTTGCTTTGACACTGTTTCTGTTCCACTGTCTCCTGTCTGAACTTATCGCCTGAATGATTATACAGTGATTTGACCTTGCAGAGTCCCGACTTCACAAACTTTTTTGTGTGCGCACTATATTGATTTGCTCATCCATTTCCTGCAAGGTTCAGCTCAAGCATGTGTCCTGGGACTCCATCGAAGGCTATATCGGTACTTTTCTCTGAGCTGGTAGTGAAAGATAACCTGATATGAACTTCGCCTCTGTGTTTTTTAGAAATCAAAGCCTCAGAGGTAGCCACTGGTATTTTATAGCACAGATGTGACATCAAAGATACATGCATATTTCGGCTCGTGTTTGTCAAGGCCACTGTTTATTCATAGAGCGTTGCATCACCTTAGTTGGATTAGCGTAACAAGTATAAGCAGATGTGTTTGTAACTAAACTGAAACTAGTAACTTGGCTTCTAAACGAATTCGTTCTTTGCTTGTGTTGTTTTCTTCAGGTGTCGCACCTGTACGGATTAGCTCTCTTTGAAGATTACCTGTTTGCGACGTGCTCCGAACCGTCCAGAGAGAGCAAGGTGGATGTATTTAGAATAAACCGCTTTAACACCAGTGATGTAAACACCATCGCCACTTTGGAAAGTGCCAGAACAGTCCGGGTTTATCACAGACTGGCTCAACCTACAGGTAACGTGTTTCAGAATGTTACACAACAAACATAAATAAATGAATAATAAAATATAGCAAGCTGATACGAAGCAAAAACTAATTTAGTTTTTTGTCTTTAGTTTTCCACTTTGCTTTTTTCTTTTAGTAGATTTCAGAAAGAAGTATTTCTCTGACTCAAATACTCCCTTAAACCTAAAACTATTCAAATATTTCTATTAATTCAAATCAAATAATTGAAAGACTTGAATGTTATTTGAACAAAACAAAACAAGTATTATTTAAAATAAGTGTTTAAACCTAAACACGCATTAACATCATTAATTAAGGTATTATTTCCTGAAAATAAAATTATTAAAAAATACAAATAAATTGAAATAAATTTAACCTATAAAGCAAAAGAAAATAATAATAAATTAGGTTATTTCGCAGATGCTTTTATCCAAAGCGACTTACAAAATGATGAAACAAAACAAAGCAAAAATTGCAAAAGATCATTCTTACATAATAAATTACATAATAAAACCAGCTATAATAACTCTGTGTTGCATATCATCAAGCTTTACATTCGAACCTCTCTCTCTGCAGTCAGGACTCACGCGTGCAGCCCCGACCTGCAAGGCCGAAAAGGCGGCTGTTCCCATATCTGTCTCCTAAGCCAGCACTACAAATCACACGTGTGCCGCTGCCGGACCGGTCACGTCCTCTCCAGCGATGGGAAGTCCTGCAAAAGTGAGTGTCCCTCTCCCTCACTCTCTCGCCCGAGTCGTCTCCTCTCCCGGGTGTCTGATTAGCTGTGGGATGCGGGTCTCTCATGTAAATAGATTTGAGGGTATTCCCCTAAGGAATAGGGTGCTGCTATCTGAAGCCATATATCAGATGGATGGCCCTCGTGGGCTTTGGCGAAATGAAAATGTATGAGCAGATTTATGGTGCCACGGGACGCTGAAAAATGGACACGTTTGTCTGATTAATAGCGCGCGTCGAGAGCGTTAAGGCGTATAACACAGGAAAGTGATTTGTTTTTGTGTCGTGGCAATAGGATCATTGACTATCAGAGATTGTGTGTGCGTGCGCGCATGCTTGCATGTGCGAGATTTGTATTTTCCTTCACATAAAGGTGCAGCATTCCTTGTGGAGCGGTCATGAGGTAAAAGGTTACGGTATTGAGTTTTAACATGAGTTGAATAACATGGTCCGTGTAGCCTTTGGCATGTTGTGTTTCTTCAAAACGAGTCCAGATGCGAGGTCGATCCGTGTCTCAGAGGGTCCTGGCTTTTAATACCCAACATGCTTTGCTCAGTAATGCCTGTTTTGCGATTCGTATCAGTCAGCGCTTCACAGCTGGGTGCCCTTAGCCGTTGCGTGTCATTTGTGAACTTGTGATTAAATGTGATGTCTGTCATCTGGTTGAAGGGATAGTTCACCTGAAATAAATGATTTTGTCGTTCACTGACCATGATGGCATTCCAAACCTGTACGACTTTCTCGTGCAGAACATAAAAGAAGACATTTTGAAGAACGTTCAAAACAAACAACATTGCATCCCATAGACTTTCATTATCGAAAAACCACAGAGACATTTCTCAAAATATCTTCTTTTGTGTTCCACAGAAGAAAGGGTCACACACAGGTTAGGAACCACAGAAGGGTGAATAATTGAAAACTCCCTGACATAGATGGCGCTTAATGAAGAACAGAAATACCCCGGTGCACGAGGTGGAGTTGCGCAAGTTTATGCTTCTGACACTCGCTTGTCGCACAGAAGAAGAATGAATCTTGCTTCCTCTTCATTAATGTGTGCTCGGCAAGACCGTTCTGTGCTTGAGCGCCTCAAAGACGTGTTTTACTGTTGCTTCAGCTGCTCCAGGCGCATGAACAAAAGCGGCAATCTCATTGGTAGGCCAGTTTTCAACGCGGCACCTCGAACCCCAAAAAACGAGCCAGAGGCGGTTTTTTTAAATGACGCTATTACGACTCGCTTTTACAAGTTTGTCGGTGTGCAAACTCACATTGGCATCCTTTGTTTAGTCACGCGTGCTGTTATTGTCCCGGGGTGGACAAGCCTTTAGCTTAGTGCTTAGTGTTTTTTTCCACAATTCAATAGATTATTAATAATAATAATAATAAATAATCTATTATGATGCAAAATGTATTATTATTATTATTATTTAATAAAACTACATTATTATTATAATTGTTATTATTATTATTATTATTAAATACAAATAAATATGCTTTATTTTCAATATCACCTTTTAAAAGCATATTCAAGCGTTTTCGAGTTAGAACGCCTGGAAATGTACCAAAACAAACCATTAAAACTTGTTTGTTTAATTACAAAATAAATAAAAAAAGGCTACCGATAAGAAAATGATTATTAAGAGATTGAATTATTTATTTTCTTTACTTAAAAAAACTATACACATACTGTGATGTACTGCATATGCTGCTACCATGAAATCAAATCGTTCATATCATGTTGTCCGTATTTGTGTGTGTCTTATCATGAAGTTCAATAACACCTCATATGCTTTGCACCATTGGTTCCGGTTGGGTTCCTCTCTCTCTCTCTCTCTCTCTCTCACCATCTTCTCCTCGGTATCCCCGAAGCCCACCTCCCTGCCATAATAATATAAGTCATCCCATTTATCCCATTCCTGTCTGTAGCTAATACGTTTCCAACACATTAGCGCCAAACACATGCCCCCCGGAAAGCATCCTATTTTTCCCAGGTTTGTATTACACAAACACGCGCGCGTACCCCTCGCTCTCGCACAATTACAAACACAATGTAACTGTTTTGCGCTGAAAGATGATGGATGCGATAGAAGCGAATCAGTGGAACTAATTCTGGTTTTAATTAAGCTAATGTAATTAGCCGGAGCCGTTCGCTTTGGATCCCTTTTTGTCAACGGCTTTAATTTGCAGAACTGAATTGAAAACGGGAGCTAATTATGTCAATTAATTAAGCTCTGACAGTATTGTAGTGGAAGGCTTATTACGTTACGCCGCTGCGTTTGTTTACTCGCTTAATCGTGTCTTCGCAGAGCCGAAGAACGAGCTGTTCCTGTTTTATGGAAAAGGACGACCCGGGGTTATACGAGGTCTGGATATGAATATCAAGTCTGGCGACGAGCCCCTGATTCAGATCGAGGGGCTGGTGAGCCCCCGCGCGCTGGACTTTCACGCAGAGAGCGGCTACGTCTACTTCGCCGACACCACGAGCTTCCTGATCGGACGTCAGAAAGTCGACGGGACGGGTCGGGAAACGATCCTGAAAGATGGTATGTGATCTTTGGCATTTTTGCAGGAGAACATTATGTACCTTGCACTTCATGAGTTTATCGTTCTTATAGATTTCTCGAGTCCTACTGGCGTTTTATTGCATAAATCGCTCTTACATTTTCTCAAACGAATTCATCTTTGGTCAGGCTTGGTAATGAATCATCCGTACGGTGCGGCAAAATCAGGCCACCTGTACTCCACGGCGTCTCCTGCCGTTGTTTTCCAAATGGGAAGTTATTTATCATACGTTTTGTGCTATTCAGTCGTCGGGGAAGCTCGTCGGTCGATACTGCATAATTTCAGAGGGAAGAACTGGAGTAGGACAGTGATTAATCGAGCTGTCGCTGACGTTCACGAGCAGAAAGAACAACATTTTCTCGATTTATTTTCCCTCTCCGTTCTCCAGAGCTGGATAACGTGGAGGGCATCTCGGTAGACTGGATCGGTAATAACCTGTTCTGGACAAATGACGGTTATAGAAAGACCATCAACGCGGCTCGGCTGGATCGGCCCTCGCAGACCAGGAAAACCCTTTTGGAGGGAAATATGTCTCATCCGAGAGCTATTGTTGTGGATCCTCTGAATGGGTAAGCTCACGATGCCGGTCCTGCTTACAGCAGCATTTAAAGGCTTCTTCTGGGGGGATTTCAGCAGGCTTATGCCTTGAACAAAACTATGGATGGGAATTTTGGCCCTTTGGGCTTAGACATCAGAGAAGCCTGCATCATCATGAACGTATACAAAAAATACAATCATGGTATTACTATGTTAGCCAAGTCCAAAACATGTACACAACTCACACCGAGTTATTGCATATTACAAATATTTCTGAAGGATAATGCCTAAAATGTGATAATACCATAGGACCTTGATGATATTGAAATGTTTTTATAACTGTACCAAAGAAATTCCTATGATAATACTATCCTATAGCAAATCTCAGAAAACATAGTATTACCGTGATGTCAAAAACATGGTATTACCATGTTAACATGAAGAATCATGGTAAACCCTTGGTGCCGCTTGAGAAGGAATGCAATAATATAAGTTTGGTATTACCATGATACTAGTGAAGAAAATACTATGGTAATACAATCATAGTCCAAAAACATGGTATTACCACAGTAAACATGGAAAACATGATAATACCGTGGTACCAGTTAAGAACATACTAAGGTAATACAATGATAAATGTCTAAAATATTGAGTATTACCCTGATTTTTATAAACACGTTAGTTTCTGAGGCACTCGCTACACATTTATTGTATAATATTGTTAATTCAAATATAAGTGAAGAAATAAGAGAGAGAGAGAGAGAGAGAGAGGAAGAGTATGCTGTCAAAGCAGCTAAATCGAGCATCCTTATTTGATGTCATTGCTCAGAAACGCTTAAAGGATATTTAGAAGGTCTTCTACTGTAAACCGCTGCCATGGCAGAACAGGAAAGCCTGACATAAGAGGTTTAGAAGTTTAAAGACAGGTTTCTACTTATATTTTAGTTGCGTCTGTTCGGTCTGTGCTGCTCAAAGCCTGTATATGATTCGATATTTTGAGAAATGTGTCCATACAGTGGAAGTCAATGGGGGAAAGTGTTGTTTGGTTACCAACATTCTTCAGAATATCTTCTTTTGTGTTCGGAAGAAGAAAGTCATACAGATTTGAAATGTATAAGGCGAATAAATGATCCGTTGGTGCTCTCAATTACTTATCCTGACATAATCTCCCTTAATGTCATTTTACCTCATTTATACCTTTAAGAATTCTTCTCTGTCCTTCGCTTTCTCATGTAGGCGTGTCATTTCCGTCTGTACTAACACGATAAGATGTTGGATTATGACTTTGTGTCCTGTTCGCATTTGCTTCCCATCACTCGCTCACAGCAGGTGCTGTCACTCAAAGCCCCGCTTTATGAATCATTCAACAGGTCACCGAATACGAAATGAAGGGGGAGTGTCATGTTATGTTAAGCTGTGATCAAACGTGCCAAAGGCCGTGTTACCCTGTTACGTTTATGGGTTGAAAAAAATGCAGGAGAGGTGAATCGACCTTGTAAGACTTCAATAAAAAAATGCCTTAAATCCTGATAAAAATAAATCTATGTGACTTTTTCTTCATTGAAAGAAGATATTTAGAAAAATGTCTGAGTTGTTTTGTGTCCCTACAATGGAAGTCAACGGGGGACAATGTGGTTTGCTTGCCAACTTTCTTCAAAATATCATAATTCGGGTCTATTTGAATGACTTGAAGATGGTATTTCTCATCGGGTCCCTCAGATGGATGTATTGGACAGACTGGGAGGAAGATGAGCTCATCGACAGCCGAGGACGGATCGAGAAGGCCTGGCTGGATGGAACCCACCGTCAGATCTTCGTCACGTCCAACATGCTGTGGCCCAACGGCCTCACGCTCGACCACTCGTCCAACGCCATGTACTGGTGCGACGCCTACTACGACCACATCGAGAAAATCTACCTCAACGGCAGCCACAGAACGGTTAGTAAATGAGTGAGTGAGTTCTTTCGTCCTCACACACCCTCTGTTCTTCTGCTGTTTACTCGTTTTTTTTTTTTTCGACTGGCTAACAGATGTGATCTACTTTACACAGGTGGTGTACAGCGGAAAGGAGTTGAATCACCCATTTGGGATCGCACATTACCAAAATTACGTCTTCTGGACTGATTACATGAACGCTTCGATATTCCGTCTGGATTTGTCCTCCAATGATGTGATGCTAATGCGGGCGGAAAGACCACCTCTCTTCGGGATTCAGGTGTACGATCCACAGAGCCAGAAAGGTAAATATGGATTGTCGATATTGGACCACAAAGAATACGAAAAAGCAAACAAATCAATATTAAATGAATGAAGTTGTACTTCGACTCAACCTAACCTTCTGGCGGCTCGAAAGACTTTTGGTGAGGAGACCTTACACAGAATATTTCTACAGGATTTTCCAAGTATAATAAAACAAAACTTTTATTTTTATTCTAAATTCATTTCTTTTTGAAATACGGTAAAAAAAGAAAAGCATGGAAAACTGCTATTTTACGGTTTATTTCTGGCACGGCAGCTGTGTTTCTTTCCATTTCGTGCCCGCTTTGCTTTGCGGAGAGCCTGAACGCACTTGCTTTACATTATATAGAAATGAAATATACTACACCGCATGCGTTCCCCTTTTAAAAAGCTGAATTTTATATAAGTAATGACGCAGCGGCAAGTACCTGAATTTGAATAAATTCTCTGCTTTGGATTTTCCCAGAGTTGGCTATTCAATGGTAATTTTAACCTTAAGAGTTCAAGATCCAAGCAATTTTGGACATCAGATCAAAGAACGATGGGTTGTATTTTACAACCAATTTGGAGTCATTTGGAGGCAATGTGTATGCTTTGACATTTCCAGGTTCTGGGCTTAGATTAGCCTTTTTGTTTCAATGAACTGAGCCATTATTTGTGGCTCTCCAAAGTAGTATTTTGTTCTTAACGGGGTTGTTCATTGTAATGCCATCGATAGAAATTGACGTCTTGGTTCTCGGTGGTTTTGTGTTCATACAATGGTCTCTGGGGGTCAATGTTGTCAACGTTCTCCAAAATAAAAATGTTTGTGTTCTGCAGAAGAAAGGAAGTCATACAGAGTTGTAAAGACCAGTAAATGATGAAAACATCTTAATATTTGAGTGAACTGTCCCTTTAATAGCAGTCAGACAATGGTGTGATCGGATGTGACCCATCCATTGTGGGCACAGGTGGAACGATTTATAAATCGTGGTCGTCATTGAGGTTGAACCGTGACACATGCTGCTGTTTCAGTGACATCATTATCTGGAAAACTCGGATGGAAGAACATTGTGGTCATGGGTTTGGTTCTCAAAAATCTTTTGGCTTGGATAAAAGCATACGGTAAATGCACAAATACGAATAAATCTTAAACAGCGTTCTTTCATCCCATGTTACATTTAAACAGTCGCGCTTATTAATGGGACTTCAAAGGGGAATCCTCTCATTCATCATGTTTTTGCGTTTAGGATGGGTCGAGATGATCAATGATTGTAATTCATAGTCTGATATTCTTATCAAGCAGACTTATATACAGTATATACTTGTGACGTTCTCCAGATGTCATCTACACTTTAATGACAGCCACTGAAAGCTGTGAGCACCTGGCATTGTTTTACACAGGGGGTCTGGAAAACTGCGGGAGACCACACTGCCCAGCGAAGCACTCAACACTGAGCGGCGAATAGACACGCTAACGTGACACAGTCAAGCGGAACACACTGCTGCGCTGAATACATAATGACCACCCTGAGCTTTCAGCTGAGAGGCGAAATTATGTTCTTTTTTGTTCTTCAAATCCCTAAGAAACCATATTGACAAAACATGTCAGGCTATTGTAAAAGGGCTTTGGGAGTTTTTTCAAACCTTGTTTATTTTTGCGTTTAAATCCCAGATTTTCCATTTGGTCTTCCATTTGGTTTTAGAGTCGTACTGTAAATAATGAAGAAAGGCAACTGCTTTAATGTTCAGTATTTGTCATTTTGTGAGCGTCCAGAAGCTCGGTTCGGAAATAGAGTTTGTATAGAGTTCGCGGTACATTAGCTCTCTATGACTCTATTTGTTTTTGGATGACTGGACAGCAGCGGAGATGAGGTATCATTCGCCAGGAATTGGTTTTTTATGAAACGATCAGTGCCTTCAGTTTAAACTATCGTATTCGCATCAAATGTTTATCGTACCCTTTAGGAAGAGATCAAATGAATGAGTTTTATTTTTCTCTGTAGATGCGAAAATGCATTTTCGGACAAAAGCGAGAATTGCATTCATGTTGCACATACGTTTGTATCGCATGTAAGTTGCAATGCAGTTTGCCTCTCTATCGCCATCTCTGTTTGAAACATAAACTGCAGGTTTCGTACAAGGTCTTTTTTGTCAAATGGAGTCAAACTGATATCTCCATGAGTTTGTAAATTATACATCTTTGTTATAAGCTTAACAGCATAAATCGGGCTAATACAGGGAGGACAGATTTTTTATGTTCTTGATCAATAAGTGAGCGTTCTGTAAATGGCATAAAATTGATCGTATTACCTCACTCTCGTTCTCTCTCAGGTAATAACCAGTGTTCTGCAAATCATGGTGGATGCAGCCCCTCGGCTCTGTGCCTCGCCACACCTGCGGGCTTTGTGTGCGCCTGCGCAGACGGCCAGCATCTGGAGAAAGACAACATCAGTTGCACGTGTAAGCTTCTGTCGATCTCTGAAGAAGTAGAGTTATTGTTACCTCCACGTCCAGAAGGTGTGATACTGAAACCGTGTGTGTTTGTCAAAATGATGCTACAGGGTCACAGTGGGTAGCCCCACTCACAAATGAATCCTGTTTCACAATAAAAGTATTTTTCCATTATGTCACTTAGTATATTCAGCATAAAAAAACCACACAAACTAGTCAATAGTGTTAGCGCTAAACGAAAACATGACGGCAGATCACACGTGTTTGTGTAATGCTAAATATGTCTATCGATTTCCAATTCCAGCGGGGATGTAAATATCTCAGCTCAACCCGCGGTTTGGCTCTGAGCCCCATGCGGATTTGTGTTTATGATCGTGTCTGTCTTTGAATCCATTGAAAGCATGTGTGGATTCTTTTTTAGGACGTCTTTTCATTGATGGATCGAGAAAGGATTTATACATTGTTCCCTTGACACGTATTTCTTGCTTGTTTTAGCTCCCTCAGAGGTCACTGAGACGAAACGCTGCGGTCCAGCGGAGTTCCAATGCAGAAACCAGCGTTGCATTCAGCTCTCGTGGAAGTGTGACGGCGATGATGACTGCTCGGACGGCAGCGATGAAGAGCCGCATCTATGCTGTAGGTTTAACACATAACACATAAAACATGTAATAACCTGTAAAACAAAAAAAATTACATTTTTCAAAACCTATTTATTACATATGATTTAATAAATACATTATTGTTATTATTTACTTAAACCTACTATTTATTACTTAAAATAATAATACTAATACTAATAACAATATTAATAAGTATTCCATTATTTATTATTATTATTTTCACCAATTTATTGTAAAGTATCTAAAGATACTAAAAGATACTAATACGCCACGTTATTAAAGATACTAATAATATAGTATCATTACAATATATATAAAAATATTATGTTATTTTATACATTTTAATACATACTTTTTATTATTGTTTATTATCTATATATTTATTTATTTATTTAAACCTAACTGTATGTTTTCTGCAAAGCAGATGTGCTACAATATAAATGATAAAAAGCGCTACATAAATAACCACCTTTGATGAAATCTGAACTCCCAGATTTATTAAAATAAATTTGTGTAGTCCATCTTGTCTGTTAGGAATTCAAAGTGATTTTTACGGACTAACCGAGATGTTTGTTTTGTCAGCCAATCGCAGCTGCCCAGCGGACCAATTTAAATGCCTGAACAACCGCTGCATCCCAAAGAGATGGTTGTGCGACGGAACCAACGACTGCGGAAGCAACGAAGATGAGTCCAACCGCACATGCTCAGGTGAGCTTCACCCAAGAGCCCTGTCCTACATGGAGGCCCCGTATACGCACCCAGCCATCCGGAACAACCCCACAAAACAGCCCCTCCGCTGGGAGACGCGTCACTCGCTGTAGGCTACGTTCTCTCAAAGCTAGCGCCATCAGAGAATACGTTGCTCCAAAAGGAAGACGCGTTTTGCACGACACCTCTCATATAATTTCCCGCAGGATGGCCTGCGCGTCCCCCTGGTCGAAACCGGCTATGTGCCTGATGGAACTAGGTTTGCCATCGTAATTCATCATACACTTGGTGGGATTTACATGTGGCATGCGTCCGTTATGCTCCGGTGAGCTCAGGTCCTCCGTGAGAGATTCTCGGATGGCGATTCACTCGAATTTATACCTACCGGAAGGTTTGCCACCCAGTTTGAGACAACAAATATGTGGAATGGTTTCTTACAGCTGTGATGTGTAAATATCCAGCAATGTCTTCCCCCGAGGGTTTCCATGATGTAAGGATAAACCAAGACATCAATATTGTAGTAAAGAGGTTGTGTTTAAGATGCGTTGTGTCTTCAGACCTGTGTAGTCAGAGCTTTGGACACTTGATAACAGCGGCGTAGACGATTTTCACACATTTGGCTTGAAGGCACAGGTTGATTTCATTTAGATAGGCCGGAGACAATGTTCTCCTTTGTTGGTAATGCCATTTGCTAATCTGATTTTTGCTGAAGAATTTCAAGAGAATCAATGGGAAGAGCGTTAGCGGTGTAAATAAATATTTGTGCCAGCTTGCAGTTTATAAGCACTTCCGTATTAATTTTTAAACAGTATATGTATACATATTTAGGAAATAATGCAATTATTTATAGTCAACAATCATTTTAATTCCATCTAAATGTTTCCAATTTTCTTCTTAATTATTTAAATGTACTGTATGTGTATGTTTTTATAAATGCACAGTACACGGACATATTTAAACACAAACTTTTATTCTGGATGCGATTAATCGCAAATAATTCAATATATGACAGTCCTAATTGATTTATTATTAGTATTTCTTAAAGTCTTAAACCTTGAAGATACTCGTTTAATATCTTAAATATGTTATACATATTCTCTTGGTTTGTATTTTCTTCAAATGTTTGTGTATATTGTTTAAAAAAAATGAAACCTGACGTTCTGATGGACCAACGTCGTTTACTTCATCCAAAGAGGTCTGTAGTCTTCTATCCAAAAGGAAGACGAGGAAGATTTTAGATTTAGGATGTGTTCTGAATTTATCGTTTGAGTTGTTTTTAATGTATAACTTGTCACGCAACCTGACGTTTAATAATTTATGCTTTAAAGATGAATAGAAAATGCGAATGCTGCTTTTGTTTTGTGCCTTTGTGATGACGGGCACGATTTGGATGGAAAACAACGCAGGAACACTTTTACCCTCAAATCTACTTATTGACAAGCAACCGATTTGTTCTATCAGTTGTAGTCATGAAAGACTTAACAATAGTTATCAAAATGCCATTAAAATGGCGCTGTGCCGTCGGTGCTTTCACATTATCGTTTCTTGATCATTTATATTATTCAACCTCCTTGTTAAACTTTTTAACGAATAAAAAACAAGGTCACTTGAATTTCAGAATGACATCTTGAGGGAAATAATTAATCTTGAAACCAGGGGGGGGGGGAAATTACGTTTAATTAAAAGGACGGTAATAGCAAGGCTCGCAGGCAGACGTACGGGTAAAGAAAATAAAAAGGTTTTGCATGGTTCTGCTAAGCTCAGTCAGATCATTAAGAGGCTTTTTTGGCACGCTGAAGACCCCCGGACGGTGCTCAGACTATCTCCAAGGCAACTTTCTCATTAGCAGTGCGTCAAACACCTTTGGAAACCAAACGTAATGACAAAACAGGTTTAAATGAAACCAAATGTAAACTTTAGGCATGTTAGCGAAACCCTAATGAACTTTTCTTGCCATTCATCAATCACGCCGTCAATATAAAGTCTCATAATTGATCATATTTTTGATGAATCGTTCAACAACCGAACTTGTGTGTTCTTTTACCCTTTCAGAATTCAGATCTGCACCTGTTTGGCTATATGTTCAGTTAGCCTCCTTTCAAAGCTGTGTTAAAACAACACATCCTGACCTTCAAAGGTTATTTAGACACCTGCAGCTTCCTCGCGGTCTGCAGTTCCTTACCAGCAGAACATCGGATGAAAACAACACCATGACTGACTTTCAGACGCTATAAAAAAATTGAGAAATCGAGTTCTTGGTTGTCAATCATTGATTTAAAGGTCCAGCGTGACAGAAAGGCAATATAATATACATTACTATGTCTTCAGAGGTGTATAAAGACCTTACATGACGTAGCGTTATGTTTTTATTACCTTAGAATGAGCTATTTCTATCCACACACACACCGCGGGCCCCCCTGCATGGAATTCGCCATTTTGTTTCTACGGTAGCCCTAAATGGACAAACTGCTCTACGGAGCGCGTTTTGTAAATACGTTATCTCCTACGGCAAACAAGCGTAAACGTGACAGCATCGCATGCCTGTGTCAGCCACCGTAGTGCTTTGAAAGAAGGGGCGGAGTGAGCCGTTGGTTGCCATTCGCAACCTCACCACTAGATGCCGCTAGAATCTCAACATCGCTCCGGGAACGGTACATCCCAAAATAATAGAGGCCTGAGAACACAAAAAAATAGATTTTTGTGTCGGGTTTCCAAAAAGCGCCAAAAGCCTAGTCCGTACGCAGCCATTTATACGTTTGAGTTACAGATTGAAATCTTTCTTGTCACCAAAGCTCTTACTTTTAAACTAAAGTGTTTTCATCTGCGTCTGATCGAAGGGACACTTCGTTTTTCCTCCAATAACGTCTTCCGGACTTCTACTTTTTTGTATTCACAAGTGCTTCCAATTGTGTGCAGACCATCTGCCAACCTTTTCAACAACCTTTGTGTTAGACCGTGATCAAGGCTTTTCCGGTCATTCAAGTTTAACTGTTGTTCTCCTTGCTTTGCTTGGCCTTCAAAAAAGTGAACCCTGTCTGTAATACAAGATGCAAAGGATGAGATTGTTTTATTTCCTTCGCATAGCCCAAACCTGTCAGCCGGGTCAGTTTGCCTGTCAGAACGGACGATGCATCCCTGAGAACTGGCGCTGCGACCGTGATGACGACTGCGGGGATCAATCGGATGAATCTTCATCATGTGGTGAGTCTTTCTTACACGGAGAGCTTTGAAGTTCCTCCCTCTGCATTTACATATTTTTTCTTTCATATATCATTTTGCTCGTTTTTTGGGTCTTTTATACACACTGCTTGCATTTAGAAACGCTTTCCGGCTATTTTATTCAAGCGTTTTTTACAGATCCTCGTGTTATATAAAAGCTTTCTCGACATCATCCATGTAAGATAACCTTATGATGTCTCAAGATTAAAGCAAGCCATTAAATGACCAGTTTCATCAAAGCTGATGTTTAGACTCTTTTAAGTAAACGTGTTCAACATGTTTTAAATTGATTATAGACTTATAGATTTTGGCGTTGACATCTGTTTTTTACAGTATTTAGCGATGCATGCAACAGTTCACAATTTATTTCTTTCCAGAAATATTTTCTGTTTGTGCTACAAACACAGATCTAAGCTGTGAAATGTAAGATTTTTCGAGTTCAGTGTGTTCGGAATGCCGGAGGCCAGGAACAACAATAGACGTGTATTGAGGGTCTGCAGTAGTACAACTACATCATAATGAAAAAATCTGTTTGTCTCTCTGAAGTCAATATATATCTTTGTGTGTGTGGAGGTTGCAGTTTCCTTTCACACCAGGTTGCTTTCATTTGAGCCGTTTCATATCCCAATGTGCCAATGCGGAGGTCACAACTTTGACCCTTTAGGAACATTGCTTGCACCGTGAAGTACAAACGTCCAGCAAACACTTTGTTTTCAAGTTTAACATGTTGTAGCCTATTTTATATTTAAGTAAAATAGTAATTTTCAAACTTTGTTGACTCCAACGGAACAGTTATTTTAAAGCAACCTAAACTTTGACATTTATACTGGGGCACAGCAGATTTATATCGGGCACGTGGCCCAGTGAAGTCTGATCTGGATCCAACCACGCACCCTGCATGTCGAGTTCTGCAGTGACGACCGTCTCCAAAATTGGGTGCCAGCTCCAGCATCATCTCCATGTCGGCTGAAATGGCATTGATGGCCTTTAATCATGATAACTTAAAACAAAAACGTGCCTTTAGATATCTCGATGATAAGGTTGAAACCAACTTTTAAAAGCACATTCGCCAGCCGGCGTAAACACGTTCTGATGGCTCAAGTTGTCATCGACTGTACTGCTCACTTCTCGTAAATGAGTCAAAGAGATGAAACCAGCAAATCTCCGCCTCTCTTCCACCGAGGGATGAAGGGCACGTTTGAAGCTTCCTCCTCCGTTAGTCGTCGGATCTTATTATCCTTTATTTCCTCGGGTACCGTTACAGGGCCGCTTCCATTCGCACACACGTGTGAACGCGGGCCGCGCACGGAGTAATTAAAGTTCATGCTTGGCTTCCTTAAATCAAAATCAAGCTGGCACGCAAACGCTGACTGTGAACTGCCGTTGAGAGTTGGCACGTGGCGACCTGCGATCGCTTGCTCACTTCGGGTTGGCACGTATTTTCTGTCAGCGATGTCTTCTTTTATGCGTGTTGCCACAAAGACCTTAGCTGTCGGTTTATTTAGAAGCGTAGGTTAGCGCTTCTGTCTCCAGAGAGATGAAGCAAGGAGGTGTGAAGTTCAGCAAAAACAAACGCTGTGTTTATTGTTGCGTTTCTCCTCGGTGAAGGCTGTTAGTCAAAGGTTTAATCTCAGCTTTTATTGTTATAATTACATTTCCAGCTGGCACAGAGGACAGAGTTGAGTTATGAAGCTGAGTGAGTTTCTTCACGTTTGTACTTCTCGTGTCCTTCCTTAGATTTCCCGACCTGTGAGCCACTGACCCATTTCAGCTGCACGAATGGGAAATGCATTAGTGTTAAGTGGCACTGTGATTCTGGTAAGACGATTTTAAAATGAGTATTTTAAATATTGATTCATATTTCTTTATTGATTATTACATTTATATTGTGTGTTTTATTTGAATTGTCCATGTGTTGCCTGTTCTCTTTCTTTCTTTCTTTCTTTCTTTCTTTCTTTCTTTCTTTCTGTGAAATATAATGGATTCTTGGATTCTATGGAATATCCATCCATCCATGCATACTTTTTTTTCTTCCGTTATTTCTTTCCTCCCATCCTTTATATTTTTTCTTCCTTCCTCCCATCCGTCTATAATCCATCCTTTATTTATTTCCATCCTTTCTTCTTTCTCTCTATCCATCCTTCCTTCCTTGCTTGCTTCTTTCCTTCCTAACCTTGTCTGCTTGTCCTCTCCTTTCTTTCTTTCTTTCTTTCTTTCTTTCTTTTCTCTTTTGTCTCTCTTTCCATCCATCTTTTCTTCCTTACGTTCCTTGTCCACTTGTCCTCTCCTTTCTTTCTTTCTTTCTTTCTTTCTTTCTTTCTTTCTTTTCTCTTTTCTCTTTTCTCTTTTCTCTTTTCTCTCTCTCTCTCTCTCTCTCTCTCTCTCTCTCTCTCTCTCTCTCTCTCTTTCTCTCTCTCTCTCTCGCTCTCTCGCTCTCTCGCTCTCTCGCTCTCTCGCTCTCTCTCTCCTCTCTCTCTCTAGAGGACGACTGCGGAGACGGCAGCGATGAGGTGGGATGCGTCCACGCCTGCTCGGTGGCTCAGTTTCAGTGTTCCAGTGGGAAGTGCATCCCTGAGCACTGGATGTGTGACGGGGACAATGACTGCGGTGACCTCAGCGACGAAAACGCCACCTGCTCAAGAACAGGTGTGTGTCACCCACACAAACAGAGCTTTGACAAAACGCTCACAAAACTGGTGTCTTCCGCCTTCAAAATACAAAAACAAGTTTTGTCACCACAAACACTGTTGAAAGGTGCTAGCAGCTCCAAGGTCAAGGCGGGTTAGATACCCCGGGAATGCATGCATTTATACATATACAGTATAGCTTATGTAGGCTTCTTAAAGGGACAGTTCACCCAAAAGGAAAAATACATTTATTCACCCTTTCTTATGTAAAAACAAAAACTATATTTTGAGAAATGTCTCATTGGTTTTGTGTCCATACAATGGAAGTCAATGGGGTCCAATTTTGTTCAGTTACCAACGTTCTTCAAAATATCTTGCAGAGAAAAGTAAGTCATACAGGTTTGAAATGACGGGAAGGAGGGTAAATAAAGATTAAGGAGGAACTAAAAAGGCGGGTTACAAAACCCAAACTGACCAGTAAAAACCAGCCTGGACCAGTACGATGGTGGTGTTGGTGTTGGTGTTTTCAGCAGGAAACTTGTTCACCAACGAGACTCTTTCCCTCAACCAGCGCTATCAACAGCAACCGACTGTGCCGACATAGAGTTCCGCTGCCGTGGCGACCGTACCTGCGTTCCCGAAATCTGGCGCTGCGACGGTGACAAGGACTGCGAGGACGGCAGCGATGAGTTCGCCTGCGAGGGAGCCAAACGGATGTGTGACCACAATGCCAAGTTTACCTGCAAAGTCTCAGGTAGAAGCAATATCCATTACATAATCATATTATGGAAGAATGGAAGTGACTAATGTCTTTTTTGGGCGATGGGCGCTAAATAAATATTATACTTAATCGATTGGTTTTAGCCTTGGGTGACTTCATGATTATGCACTCCTTCCAATTACATTGCATCACCGCTATTTTACGAAAAACCAGACAGTCACGTGGAAAGCCATCTCCAAAATGGAGCTGATTATTGCTTTGCTTCCTCCGGGCTGAATTCATAATGTTTAAAATGGATCGTTTTGGAGAGATTTCTCAAACTGGCCGTGAATGACTTCGACACAATGTGTTCTGATTGAGGCCAACTGTGAATAGTTTATTACCCCGGTGAGCTGGGCTCAGGTAGAGAGGAGAGTATCTCATATGTGTGTTTGTGGGCAAATGTGTGTGTGCGGAATCGATCCGTGAAGCCGAGCGGTAAGATCTTGAAAGTTAAGGGTTGGAAAGTGGAACAAACAAACGGGTGACTGGTGTTTTTCCTAGGTCAGTGAGAAAGTCTGCTTGAATAGTGAGATAGTTCAACGATTTGTTTTGTGAAATACTGCACACAACCAATATTAAACGTACGGTCTATCTCTTAACTATTTTCTATTTCTATTAAACTGAAAATAAATAAATTGTGACCAACGTATATTGTTATTTACTGTTTTCTAGATAAAATATGATATATCATGTAAATAAAGTAAATTGTAATATAATGTAAATTGTAAAATAATATCTTTACCATTGATATAGTAAAGATTGACGTCATAGTGTTGACATAAAACTTTGACGCTCTTGATCTTCTGACTTCAGCAATTTATTCCACCGCGGGTCGTTAAAAAACATACTTCTCAATGTCGATTTCAACTCAGCTGTCCAATCCCATTGGAGGAGGGGCGGGACAAATACCACACCGACCAACCGTCACTTATCATAGCGCTCAAAGATGGGTTTAAAAAAACTACTTTGGAAAAAGCTTTGTTGGATGCACTGCCTTAATGTTAAAAATTCATATCTCATGTTAGTTTGGAAAAATATTGTTAACAACAACAGACGCACTGCGTGTCATCGTAACATAAGTGTTGACATTTAATTTCATTCATTTGTAAGTCTTCATCTTTAAAGCTCGCAGTTTCTCCCACGTTACTGCTATAGGGGGTTCTTTCGAGCGCCTGACTGAAATTTAGACTTGAAGAGTCTTGATTCATTTCTTCTTCACAAAACAGAAAAAAGAAGCACATTGAGTGTGCACCTCATTACCGCTAATGATATGGCGTACCGCAAGGACCAAAAAGCGCTTGAAAACTATGCGCAACCCTGTGGGAAATTATAAGCTCTGAAATAACAGCTTGGGAGAATGAAGGCGATTTCAAATCCAAAAATTACAGTCAAAAGCAGAAGGTTTTGTAGAACAACCACAGAGAGAGTTGAGCATTTTGATCATGTTTACAAAGAAATAGTTTTAGTTGCGTAGCATTTTTATGTTTGTATTTTTACAGTTCTTTGTTTATATTATAAGACACCCAATGCATAATGTTATGTCAAGTGTTTTTTGGATTTTTATAATTGTGTTCTTGTATGGGCTGCAGGGAAATGCATCAGTAAAGACTGGGTGTGCGACGGAGACATCGACTGCGAGGACCAATCGGATGAGGAGGGATGCGAGGTGTCCGTCTGTAAGCCTCCAAAGTTTCCGTGCGCCAACGACACGTCCGTATGTCTCTCGCCAGAGCGGATCTGTAACGGTTGGAGAGACTGTGTGGACAATTCAGACGAAGGGCCGTACTGTGGTGAGTCCCAAAGGGGGGGTATGACTTCAGTATCAACTTGTTTTTCGGTTCTGGAACAACATCCTGATCAGTTTTTTGTGGTGCGGTAAACATTCACAATTGATGTTTTTAGGTTTTGATGTCCTACTAAAACCATGACTAACAGAGTTGATGATTTTAAGTTGTATCCATATGCCTGTTACCTAAATAGAAAATATATGCCTGTGAAAATAGCTTTTACCAAAATGGCCCTTGAGCGGACTGACTTTGGCTGACTTTAAGGTCTCGAGCAACAATCTTATCAACCAGGCGTATCCCTCGGGTTTATGGGTAGGTTATTCCTTGATAGAAATATTTTTCAAGGACTGTTAAAGGATGTCGATCCGGGAACGCGTCCCATTTGCCGATCTGTCACAAAATGTTGCGTGCGATACGAACCTGGCACAGAAGGCGTGCTTATCCAAACTTTGAAGGTTTGAATTTACATATGTCCAAATGGCACGTTTTGTTCTTCAGACCATATGCTCATGAATTTCGAGATTCATTCCGTTCTCCCGATTGTGTCCTATGCGTTTCTTATCTAAAGCTTTTTAGCACCCAGGAGAAACAGATGGACAGATTTCGATAATGGGAGACCTGGAGGGCGAGACATGGAGCGAAAGAGAGGATGGCTAATCTTATCTCGGTCCGGAGAGCATAAGCCAAACTGAAGGCTTATTATGGGATGGGGATCGTCTTGAATTTCAGCACCTCTCAACCAGAGAGACCTATTTAGCCTTAAATTTAAAGAGACAATTTACCTGAAAACTATTTAAAGGGAGAGCTCACCCAAAAATGAAAAATTATCATTTATTTATGACTTTTTTTCTTATGAAAAACACAAAATATATTTAAAAGAATGTTGGTTACCAAACAACATTGACACCCACTGACTCCATTTTCTGGACCAATGAGAGATTTCTCAAAACATCTTCTTCTATGTTCCAGGATTTGAATGAGGGTAAACAGATCAAAATCACTAATAATAACACTTGTATTAAATTTTTGGTGTAATGTCTCTTAACAACACCTGCAGACCAGCATCCCATGGAGGCATTTTTCATTTTTTTGGCCCCAATACAGCTTATAAATCAAGCATTTGATGTATTTGAAAATGTAAAACTGCAGAAAGGTTTATGTGGGGGTTGGGTTAAGGTGTACCATGAAGGCCAGAGGATACAACGTTTGTACAGTATAAAAATCACTATGTCTATGGAGAGTCCCCATTAAACATGGAAACCCAAAATGCGTGTGCGCACGAGTGTCTTGAGGGATTGGAAGATTTGTGTCAGTGTGTGTGTGTGTATTAAGGTTCATTTAGGAAAGCTTTAGAGACATATCTTCCCTCAGGTGAGATGGGGTAGTGCTTGAATATCAGCTTAGAGCCAATTACATCTATCGGCTCCTCCTCACACACACACACACACACACATCCCTCCAGACTGATTAATGCCGGGTAGCACACTGAGACACGCCAGCAAAGTGGCCTCTGAGGAACTATAGAGATAAGGAGAAGAGATGAGACAAAACGAGAAAAGAAGCTTTCTTATTGGAATTTCTTCTTTATTTTATCAGTGTGCAATGTCTGAGAATGATACAGCATCATTCAAGTTACAGTTACAGTACAAACTACGAGCGGAATGTGAAATTATTGAGTATGAAATTATCCGTCCCATATTCCCCCGTCTCGCGACATTTAGCTGAAATACCATCGGATATTGGTGCGCTTTGTCGGAAAGGATAAAGATCAGCTCGATCAAATAAAGTCAAATAAATAAATAATCAGGCTTTGTTCGGATGGGCAAATATAGATTTTTGGGGGCGATCCCGAAAACTGTTTAGTTTGTGGTCTGAAAAAACTAGATTTTTACAAACCACATCCATAACGTCCTCATGTGGTTTGAAATAAATTTGAAATCAATTTTAATCTGATTTTGGGAAGGTATCCACACGGTCAGATTGGATTTCAGTTTGTCTTTTTTATGGATATGACGTGTCTGTCTTCCCCGCTGAACACAAAGCAATAGAAACCATCACAGGAATTTGTGTGGTTTCCATAAAAACACCATTATGAACTACAGCTCATTTTCCCATTTAAACCATAACAAAATTTGTTTTGTGTTTTGGGCATTATCCCTTATCCCACCAATAGAATCCATCACATCCCTGCTGAAACAAAACTATTAAAACCATTAAAGAAGGTATAATGGTTTTAAGGAGATTTGTACTGGATTAAATGGAAACTGTAAGGGTTCTACTGGTATATGATGGAATCTATTGGAGGGATGTTAAATCCTTTTGGAATCATGCCCAAAACACACTACAAAAAAGGTATTTTGTAATGGTTTTAATGGAAAAAGCTAATGGTTATAGAGATAGATAGGGTGTCAATAGAAATGTATATTGAAATTCTAATGGTTTTTCATTAAAATACATTTATGAACGATTAGATTTTTCCATTACAATCATTACAAAATTCCTTTAGGCATTATACCAATAGGATTTAACATCCTACCAACAGAACCCACAGCATACCAGTAGACACTGCTATAGTTTTCATTTAAGCCAATACAATTCCCAAAAAGCTTTAGCCGAGAATTAACCCAAAATAACTTCATAACCAGCCGGCAAGACCGGCAAACCAGTTCATCCTTTACCAGCAGACCTGAGAACATTGAACACCATTCTTGTCTAATGCCCCTATTAATGTTTAAATGTGCAATGAAACCCCCATTAACTTTAAGCATAACCTGTGCATACGATCTCGAACACAACAATAAAAGCTGGGCTGAACCCAAATTTCCTCACCGTTGGCAGAGATTAATGCGTTTACCCTAAGAGAAACTGCAAGATAAATAAGAAAAATGTCAAAGCTCAATGGTCCAGAAACATCCCAAAATTTCCAGAGTTAGATAAATATTGTCTGATATAGACCACACAGAAGGTCTAATCATGATAAATGACTCTCTGCATCACTCTAAAAGAGAGAGCTTTAAATTTAATAGATGAAAGAGAAACCGGTCACTGATTTATTTCTCGGCTAGTAAGACGAGAAGTGTCCTCTTGCGCTCACAGGACTAAACAAGATTTTCACTGGATTTAGCAAGCTGGCGCGTTCATATTACAAGCGAGAAATCTGAATATTACTCCATCACACTCCATGTTCCGTAAGACAGGATAGACTTCACCTTTCTGGTGATGTTGTTTGAGACTTAAGCAGCCATTTATGATCACACTGGGCTGTGTTTCTGTAGGCTGGAAAATGTTTGATTGTCTGGATGTGTAAATAGACATGTTAGGTAACGCTTGTCTGTGACCTCTTTCATCTCCTATCCATGCTGCTCATTGTGAATTACAATTGGAGTTTGGTGGTGACCTACTGAAGGTTTGCTTTCTCAGAGGCTGTTTACACGAGAACGTTTTCAACTAAAAACTTTCTTTGCGTGAAATGGGGTAATGAGAAGCAAACTTTTGAAAACGGGTCTCAAGGAGCAAGTTGTTTTAAAAAGAGAACATTATCGGTTCCATGTAAACGCATGCGTATTCCCTAAACAATAATGGCGTTCTGTTTGTACAACAATAATATGCACGTGACATACTATCATTTCTCAAGCAAAAAGGTGATTTGTTGTAAATGTTTTTATGCTGGCTTGTTTTAAAACCATTGTTGGGTCAACTACAAACATTTTCTGGGTACAGTTGGGTTTGTCCCATTTTGACATTTTTATATTTCCGAAAAACTAAAATTTGTTTAACTTATGGTTGGGTAAAATAAAGACAAACGGGTTAAAGAAAGCCTTTTTTTAAATTTGTAATGTTAAAATTGAAAAATAAAAAGCTGGGTTATATTTAACCCAGCGTTGAGTCAAAAAGGGACAAAACCCAACCACTGGGTAAAATTTACATAGAACATGTTTATAGTTGACCCAACAATGGGTTGAAATAACCAATCATAAGTTAATTGACAACCCAACGGCTGGGTTTGTTACTGTTTAACTAAACGCTGGGTTGCAAATAATGCAGCAATTTTTAGAATGCATTTAAGTCTGATGTATTGACATGATCGTGACAATTTGATGCATCTTCTCAGCTATTTATTCTTAATTTTAAGTAAAGCTTTTTTAACCCAGCAGTTGTGCCAAAAAGAGATAAACCCAACTGCTGGGGTTGTTTCAGCCCACAATGCTGGGTTGTTTCAACCCCATGGTTGCGTAAAATAAATAAATAGGACACTTTCTATGTTGATTTAACCCAACGATTGGGTTTGCCCGTGTTTGACCCAACCATGGGTTGAAAACAACCCAACATTTGTTTTGAGAAAATGCCAAGCAACTTTGATGAAGAAGTTTGTGAACAGTTTCCCCCTTTGTCTATTGAATTCCTGCACCGTAAAGCCACTACTTCCCCTTTTTCATCAGCATTTAAACTGAATCTTCAGGCAACATGCAGTCCGAAAAAATCCATTATTACCCTGTTGGAACTTTTTAATTTTCTCTACTGTATTAGTAAGTTCACCTCAGACCTCACGGCTCAATTCTTGCAGCAGAATCCCATACATCACGACCACCACATTGTGAACGAATCCATTTTGTTTTGCCATTTCATAACCTTCTTTTTTCCTCATTAGTTTATACTATGTACTCTTGTCACCTGCCCGTTCTGGGCTGTTTTCCATTTGTGCTTCTTTATTCCATTTATTACTGTTTTCACTATGGCTACCTCGAGGTTTATGGCTACATTGTGCTGCATTGATGCACCGGAAGCTTCATTTAAACCTTAAATGTGGTTCTTGCTCAAGGGGCTTTACTTTGAGTGCCTCTCTGGGCTCCATCTGGTTTCTTCTGCAGAACAAAAAAGAAGAGCAATGTATTTTGAGAAATCCGAAATATTTTGAGAAATGTCTCAGTGGTTTTGTGTTCATACCAAGGATGTCAATGGGGGATGATGTTCTTACCGAAATTCTTACTTTTTGGGGATGCATTTTTTTGTGGTCAGAATGGCAACAGACCTTGAATTTCGTGTACCTTGATTCAATCGGTTTATGTTCGCAAACCCCTTGTCAAATAAAAAAGTTGTTGGAAAACAAACATAATACTGTCGTTCCACTTTTATTTGGTACCAATAACGTAACGAAAATAACAAGCTTTACCTTAAACAGCACAACCCAAAGGAACATTTCTAATAGCTGCCTAACCTTTCCGTGCTTCAATAATTCATTAAATGAGCTTAATTTTTACTGGTCATTTAAAAGAGCCTCCATTCCCTCCAGACCAACAAGTGCGTTACTTTTGTACATGAGCGAAGAATAACAAAGCCATTTGCAACAATTATAAACTCTTACCAACACAGTTAGAAGACAGAATTATCGAGCTAAATACCCACGGGGCTAAAAATATACGGTCAGCCAACAACTTCAGCTAACACTTTTCCGTTGCCGCGGGGCCACTTTGCGGCCGTGCCGCCACATTAGTTTGTCGACACCACAATAAAGTGATAGTAAAAGTGAAAAGAAGCTCGACGGCCGGTGCCTCTGAGCTTTCATTGGAGGAAAAACAAAAACAAGCTGGAATTACACACCTGTGTGTGTTTTGGCACGGTGGACGACACAGTCATGGTTCGCTTCCTCGATGAGTGCTGGGTGACCCAGACGCATATGTTCCGAGTAATACCTCAGGAATTGTTGTTTTATACTTTGTCGGGAGATCCAAATGAGAAGCATCGAATTCTTTCTTGTTTGTTGGTTTTGTTGGGTTCTATCTTGTAGTCGATTCTTTCACGAGCCCTAACGGCATCCTGCTGTTCATCCTTATGGCTACTGAAGAACGCCGTCTGCATTGATTCTAGACAAATTTGACTGTTTTGAGCATGACGTTGTTCATAAAAAAGGGTTCCGTCTTTGTCGTGTTTTGTCAGATGAGTGTTCTGTAAGGAACGGTGGCTGCAGTCACGAGTGCGGCGTCGCGCCGGGTAAAGGTGTGGTGTGTTCCTGTCCGCCCGGGTTCCAGATCACCTCAGACGGCCGTACCTGCGAGGTGCTAGATTACTGTACCAAACACCTGCGCTGCAGTCAGGTGTGCGAACAGCAGAAAAACACTGTGAAGTGCTCCTGCTATCCAGGATGGAGTCTGGGACCTGATGGAGACAGCTGCCACAGCACAGGTAATGCGAGATAAAAAGTTGTCTTCGAAAGTGTATATGACCTGTAGGACTGTTTCTTCTTTGGAACACAAAAGAAGATAAATTGAGAATTATAAATGGGAGTCAATTGGGGTCAGTGTTTGTTGGTTATTATTGTTCTTCAAAATATCAAATTTTGTGTTTTCAAGAGGAAAAAGTCAGATTTGGAATGACATAATGATGAAAGAATGCTCTTTTTTTGGTGACCTGTCCCTGTAAAAGTGGGCAATTTTTGGGAGTCAAGCCACTTTATTTCTGAACTATACGTAAATACCTTGGATGTCTGTTAAATGACAAAAAGTAAATTATTTGCTGGTTTAAATTATTAACAGGACATTTTTAAGAATCAAACTCACATTTTGCTAATGGTAAATGTTTTGCATATTCTTTCTGTAACTTCTTCATTGTTGCTCATATTTTGCCTTCACGATTCACACACCACGTAACATCTGAATCTATTTTCTTTCCTTCACCTGTAAGTGTTTTCAGGACTAATGAAGCCCTCCGGGACAGTCTGATGTATTTAAGATGAAGCTGGCTTTGGTTTTGAAAGCATAAAATGCATGCGAGATATCCGTGCATTTCATTTCTGAGTTTTGACTTTACAAATGCGGCAGAAAGGGGCCGAACTTTCTTTTAGAATAACTGGAGAGATGCAAAATATGTATGTGAGAGAAGACAGGTGTTTGAAAGAAACATGTTCTATTAAAAGAAAACAGGCTTTTACTTAAACATACAACCGAGCTTTGGCTAAATGCTTTAGTTTGTGGCCGAGACAAAATGGCCAGCTATGATTTATATTGCAAAGTTGTTGTTTTTCAACTGCAGTCGCAGGCTGGTAAAGTTGTGTGTTATTTCAATAGAATTCATTTGCAGCAAATCTCTGTGTTTATTAGTCAACTTTTAACAAACATGTCTATTTGTTTTAAGTGGACCGATACATGTTGTGTAAATTGTTTAGGGGATGTGTTTTGTTTTTCAATTTTGTTAATTTTGTAGATTGTTTCATGGCTTTCATTTTCTCAATTGCCTGTTAAAAATGTCTCTCTCTTTTGTTTTTGTCCATTTTATAGATAATATATATCATAGATAATATCATAATTTTCTCCATAAGATGCAAAATATGTTGCAATTGAGCCCAAATTGAACGAATTTCATTAATAATATTGTTTTACGAGTTATTATTCTAAGAAACACAAGGATATGTTTTAACATTTTGTATGCGTTGGAACTGAAGGTTTATGACATTTTTGTCTCTATTGATAATGTCATTGTTTTTTGTCGATTTTACAGATCCCTTCGAGGCCTTCATAATTTTTTCGATCAGGCATGAAATCCGTCGCATTAACCTGCAAAGGGGCGACTACAGCCTGTTGGTCCCCGGCCTCAGAAACACCATTGCATTGGATTTCCATTATAGCCAGAGTCTGCTTTACTGGACTGACGTCGTTGAAGACAAAATTTACCGCGGGAAGCTGTCAGATAGCGGAGGTATAGATACCAACACCTCCGGTTGTTTATGAAAATGAATTACGATGTTTAACAACTAGGCAACTAACATCATGTTATCATTAAGATGACATTGGAAACATTGGTCTAACCATAACATGTGATGTCAAACACAGTGTTTTATTATGTAATCATGACCATCTTGATTCTAGTTATTTTACACGTCACTGCACCACTTGTGTTAATATTTCAGCTTCAAAAGCCTGTGTGAGAAGTAATTTACACTCGGATCGCACAAAAGACTGAGTGGAGGGCTGAAAAAATTTGGAAATTGCATTGTCTTTAAGACATCTGGTTCTAGAAACCAAGGTCCAGAATTAACCCTTGGCAAACGTCAAATGCGAGTAAATGAAAGCATTTGACCAATAAGAAATAATGATGCCACTTTTACCTTCTGGGAAGTATAATTTCAGCTAAATATTTTGTAGGCCAACCTGGAATTTAGCGCCACAGTGGTTTCCTCGATCGACTGTTTTTCACATAGAGTATTTGGGACATTTGTGCCCATGTACGATGACGTATAATGTCCCCGCCAAAGGAAGTAAACACTTTTAGCAACTTGTTTTGAAGACACAATAAAGCTTTAAAAATCATGAGCGGGTTAAAACTGGCGTGTTTTATTTCATAAATGAAAACTTGAAAATATTTAGAGGTTTTGCTAACCACGAACCTTATTTTAGTAATTTAACCAAAAACCCACTGACTTTGGCGCAATGGAACCGGAAGTGCTAAAATGCCAACTCGCTTCTGAGTTTTGTATACAAAATTAAGTCATCTCTGTGATACTCTATAGTGGTACAAGCCTTCAAACAAACCAAGATTTTTCTTTACAGGTGTCTCAAGCGTCGAGGTGGTTGTCCAGCATGGATTGGCCACCCCGGAGGGGCTGGCTGTTGATTGGATAGCGGGCAATCTCTACTGGATTGATAGTAACCTGGACCAGATCGAGGTGGCCAAGATGAATGGCGACATACGGACCACCCTTATCGCTGGTGGCATGGAACACCCCCGGGCGATCGCTGTGGATCCAGGCCAGGGGTTTGTTTCTCAGTTTAAATGTTTGCCACTTTCTAAAAGACTTTAATGAACAAGTCCAATGATTGATATTTCTGACGGTTGTTTGTTGATAGTAATGAACACATCTAATCACCCATAAATGAGGTTTTTAAACGATTTCCAGAAGGGATATTACGATAAAATTGGATCATTACACATTCTTACCTATTGTTCAGTTGCAGTAATGGTGGTGTTTTTAATGAAGATGTTGGGACTGTTTGCTGGTTGTATGTACTGATCTGATAACGTTTGGATATCAACAGCGCTCTGTTCTGGACCGACTGGGACGCCACGTTTCCCCGCATTGAAGGCGCTTCGATGAGCGGCGAGCATCGGCACGTGGTCTTCAAGGACATGGACACAGGCGCCTGGCCTAATGGACTCACCCTGGATCACATGGAAAAGAGGATTGTGTGGACAGACGCCCGGTAAGATGGGACGCTCACGCTTTTACGGCCGAGAGCTTGGTCAATATTTTAAGACATTGTTTTTGCGAGTGATAAGAGAAGGTTTTAGGAGAGATGGGTGAAAAAGAACAGGCCGTGGTGTTACTTGGGGATCTACAACAGTCGAAAATAAACTCGGGTTCGGTCGTCGGTTGCAAATTCAAACGCGGTTTCTTGATGAATGATTGATGCGATTGCACTTTCGTGGACGTCAATGCCACCTTAGCTGCTAAGAAAATGACAGGTGTATGTATATATAGTAGTATTATAGATTATTATTGTGCCCATCGAGTGTTCTGCCTTTCATGTAGAAGCATTAGAGGAATTGTGCTGTCTTAACACATTCCTAAACACCCTCTTGCAATCAATTGAGTCCAATTCTTTGTATGCCCGGTGGCCCTGAATGCACTTCAAATTAATATTCAGATAATGAGATTCCTGGACCTAATGAAGAATCTGATCAATTGTCTGCTTTCGATTCTCTCATTTCCGTCTCTGCTATATTCAGAGTTCACTTTTTTAATCTCTTTTGCTCATTTTCTCTCTCTCTCTCCCTCTGAAGGCAGCCTTTTCTTCTGTTGTGTTTGCAGTGTTAGGGCATCGATGGCCTTTTACTTTAAGGTTTTTTATGGCATTTTATTTTTTGCTATTTTAGCTTAGTTTAGTTAAAAAAAAAATCATTATTTGAAAGATTTAATTTTTTAATGTTTAGTTAATCTTGGTTTGCTTTGCTTCATTTTGTTTTGTTCATTTAGTCGTTTTTTACTAGTTTAGTTTGGTTTATCTCATATGTTTTAAATGACAATTACATGCATCATCAATTGTGTGAAACAGTGCCATGAACACTAGGAATATTTTCAGTTTCAGTTGACATCAAGTTGAACCTAAAATACTATATTGCTTATTGTACTATACTATATAATTTTGACAATACTATATAATAAACGTAAAATACTGATGCTTGTGATAATACTTCATAAATTATTCTTAATCCTTCCGCAGGTCTGATGCCATATATTCCGCTCTGTACGATGGCACCGGCTTAATAGAAATTCTGCGAGGGCATGAGTTTCTCTCTCACCCGTTTGCTGTGTCCCTATTTGGCGGGAACGTCTATTGGACCGATTGGAGGACCAACACATTGACCAAAGCCAACAAGTGGACTGGGGGCAATGTGACCGTGATCCAAAAAACCAGCGCCCAGCCCTTCGACCTGGAGATCTACCACCCCAGCAGACAGCCACAGAGTAAGAAACCTTACTTATTTTGATCTAAATCTAAGGACGCTTTGCATTTATTCGAATATATATGATATGAAAACCACTAGGGGAGCACAGGGGACTTTGTCTCCATCTTTCAGAATTGCCGCACATCTCTGTCTAGATTGAATGACAGCATCTTAGTGAAAAGGGACTTTAAAAGACAAGATGATTGGAAAGATCCAAAATAATAAATTGTAAGATGTCTTGTTGCATTAGCACATACTGACCCAATTTTGGCTCGTTCGTATTTCTCACCGGACGATTTTAAGGACTAATTGGCTGTAAAGTCTCTCCAAAAAATCCCTTGTTACTCATGATTGAGACGTCTTTGATTAAACACTTTTTTTGTTGACGCGTGAAAGTCAAATGGCTTCTGTTCGACTTATTGTCTCAAATGTGCTATTATTTTTCCTATTAGAGCTTTAGGATCTACTATTGTAGAGTCACATATTTTCAAGTGGCACAATCATTCATGTCTCCAGTAAATACACACAAGATGAGTTGTTGAAGTTAAATGCTTAGAGTTACGGGTTTGTTTACTATCCGAACCTTAAGCGTTAGCCATTGCTAGTAATTACCCCTGTAATTTTGTCTTGTGTCTAACAGCTTGCATAAACCCTTACTATCCGTTCCCAGAATCCGTTCCACATTTTGTCATTAGCATTTTATGGGCCTAATAGAATTTGCTCACCGTTTGGGCAACATTTAGTGCATAAAAGACGAGCCAAACATGTCCAATGAGTACATCGCAATTGAATCAGCGTGTGACGGCTGTCCAGCATCTTTTGCCTTGAGTGAACATCTGCCAGATTTAGAAGAATCAGTCCCCTGTCATCACATCGGATTTGGCATCGTCCTCCAATGTAAAATTACACCCTTAATGGTGAAAATGGCTAAAAGACTGTTTGTTAACTGATGGCTCCAGCTTAATGTTTATAATGTTCTGGCAGAAACATTCAGCGATGTTTTTTTGGATAATCAATGGCAGCTACGTATGAACCGAGAGTTTTTGGATGGAGTGATACGCTAGTCTTGTTAGCACTGTTGGAGATGTGTGCTGAGGCCTTTTGTGAAACAATGGATCTTTTTTCTTCAACTGCTAGTTATTCCTCAAAAGAACACAGTGATGACAAGTTGATAAAAGTTCATCTTTTGAATAATTATATTTAGACTTGTTTTTTCCTTTGAAATCGGTGTCTCTTGAAATTCACAGCATAGACGTTTGTGAGGTTTTGAAAGAGCGAGGCTTGTTTACAAAAGTGTGTTATTTAACCAAAAGTGTGTTCTTAAGTTTGAGACTCGTGCATTTATAACCATTTGTGTTGTATTTAAGTTTTCTGTGAGCAGTCTTTGCTTTCGTCACTTTTTATGTATAGCATCGGATGTCTCTTCCACGTTTCATAACTACATACGGGAGCCAACTTGAATGGTTTTGTGTCAGAATTGCTCCTTGAGAGCGGCATAGAGATTCAATTATTGGACATGAAATGACATGTATGTGCATGTTACTATGTAATAACCATGTAATAACAGCAACTTAATTAAAAAATGAGATAATTTCATTCATGCAGTCAAAGATGAATTAATTAGGCTTTCTTTTATGCCCCAAGTCTGCAAAATTCTAAGCTGTGTGGGTGTTTTTTCAATCCCATTAGAAGTGTGGAAGAACAACCTTGCTATGAGCAAGAACACACCCTGGGATTGCTGGGAAGGGAATATGGGGCCTAATTACTCAGCACGGCATCCACATCTTCCACTTGTTGAGCGGAGTGCTTCTGGTTTTCAGGGGACTGCGTGTACCGATACAAGACGCAGATCATAATAAACTTGCTAAGGCTGATTATAAATGTCACACGAACCTTTAACTATAACTTGAGCTTTAAAGTGAATAAAGCAAATGTTTTAAATAAGACATATGGGGGGTTATTATGTAAGTGTTTCTTATGTTTGAACTTTATGACCCATAGAAATAAGAATCACAGATTGGTAGTAAATAAATAAATATCATGAAAGATAACATGTTAATGTGACATATGTAGGATTCACATGATAATTTCATCTGTTTTTCTTCCTCAGCTCATAACCCATGTGATGGTAACAGAACAAGAGGTCCATGTTCTCACCTGTGTCTTATAAATTACAACGGTTCTGCATCCTGCTCCTGTCCGCATCTCATGAAACTCTCACCCAACAACCGATCGTGTCAAGGTGAGCTGCATCCCGCTGGTACCTGAACACTCCCTTTTACTAAAACATTATCATTTTTCATCTCCGAAAATAAAGATTGTAGGTTTCAAATCTTGTCAAACATTGTGATTTTTTATGTGGGTTATATATATATATATATATATATGTACTGTATATAACATATCAGCAGTCAAGACCAATACCAGAGAAATGTCATTTTGATACCACCGCAACTAATATGCTATAATTTTTTAGGAAGTTTTGGAAAATATTTACAAACTAATTTAAAGGAATGGTATGAAGCTTTTAGGTGTTTTGCAGTACAAACATACTTACAAGGAGCAGGACGTCATTTTACTTTTCAATAATGTTGCCACAGATCTCATTCAGATAAACATTTGAAAGTGCCTATAGGTCCGATACCATGCACGTTTAGTAAATTCAGCCAGTACTCGGTTTAACAACTCTATAAAAACAGGTATTGTGCCAAGTACCCTACTTTTATGAATTACAGTCTACGTCTGTTGGTAAAAATGGGTGTTCTACAATTGAACGGACTTGATATAAAGCAGAATGTCTGATATCGAAATAATTATAGCGAGTATCAGGAGATTTCTGTGACCTACCTAAACTCATTATAGAATGAAATGGAGATCTCTCTATAACGGCTACCCCAGAGATCTCTCTGTAGGTCAACAAAGGAGAATTTTACAGTATGACTCCTGTAAGTCAAAGATTGTAGTCTTGTCTTTTATAAGGGCATAGATTGTACTGTATTTCCATTGTGTTACCATATAGGTCATATTTGAATACAATCTATTTGTTGTTTTGACTAGATTTGTGTTTCCAGCTTTTTTATAAAATTTCAATGCCAACCATGATTTTTGTATTTTATACATATCTGAACAGGTGTTAAAAAATTCCTGCTGTACGCCCGGAGGTCTGAAATTCGAGGAGTGGACATAGATAACCCATACCTCAACATCATCACCGCGCTTACCGTACCCGATATCGATGATGTCACAGCTATGGATTATGATGCATTAGATGAAAGGATTTACTGGGCCGATGTGAAGACCCGAACTATAAAACGAGCATTTATTAACGGAACCAAACTTGAAACCGTCATGTCTGGAGGTAGATTGAGGCTCTTTATTATTCATTCCTTGTAGATTGAGGCTCTTTTATAATTGATTCCTTGTAGACTGAGGCTCTTTATTATTTATTCCTTGTTGTGTTTTTTGTCTTTAAATTTTGTCATCATTTACTCACCCTCAAGGATGCCTGTAGCCAAAATGTTCTGGGGCACTATTGTCTTCCATCGTCGCGAAAAAATCTAGTACGATTGTCAATGGTGACCCAAGATTTTTCATTTCCCACATTCTTTAAAGTCTTCCTTTTAAGTTAAAGATGGACTTAATGTTTCTTTACCAAGTCCAGCTGTTTCCTTCTTGCAAATTCAAAACTCCATGTTAGCAAAATTGTGATTTTATTTGTGTAATTTTTGTTGTTCTGCAATCCTTTACAGTCTTTCAATATCTTTGATCACGAGGTTAGTTTTATTAAAACAAGATTAGATTTTTCATCAATAACACATGCTGGTCTGTTTGTTTATAGACCTATTGAACGTCCGTGGCCTGGCTATTGACTGGCTCTCCAGAAACATGTACTGGATGAGCTCGGACAACGATGAGACGCACATAAACGTCGCTCGTCTGGACGGATCTCTCAAAAGCACCGTCGTTCACGGCATGGACAAACCCAAGTGCTTCGTCTTACACCCACCCAAGGGGTACTGTATTAAAAACGTCATCTAAACTCTGAGCTACACTCAAAAATGAATTCATGTCGGCAAAAATCAATATCTTATTTATTAACAATGTAATTGCGAATTTCCATTGCATTGTCACCTTTGGTTACCTTCAAAGCTGCTTACGTACATCACATCAGATAAAAAACTAATTATTAAACCCATCTCGGTCTGTTTTCCATGTTCACAATTAACTCAAGTTATTAGAGTCATTTTCTGTGAGTTAATTTAGACTGACAAATTGTAATAGCCGCGAAAAGTCTTTAACAAACCAAACTGGTCGCCAGCCAATCAGAAGCTGGAATTTATCATACCCTTGTTGGGCCGGTCAATGACAGCTTCTTAATTAGCATCACTTATTATTCAAGGCATGCGAGCCTATTAAACATGGAGCCAGTCGTTGGAAGAGTTTACACGAGATTAAATATAGCAGAATGCTTTAATCCTAAAGCTTATTTTAAAGCTGCGATCCGTAACGTTTTCCTCTCTATCGCCATCTCTGTTTGAAACATACAACTGCAGGTTACTTTACTCAGGTTAAAGTCTGCCAAATCAGACACGTCAGCGCCCAATAACTTGAAAAAGATTTGCGTCATACCGTATCCCGGCATCTCTGCTGCTTTATGCCCCTCACATTACTCTTGACCACCAGCCGTCTGTTATTTTTAGCTCCCTATCTGCGCAGCCTTTCTGAGAGTCGCCTGTCACAAAGGTTCTAAATGTATGAAGAAGATAAGACTTTATTTGATTGTTTTCTGACCTGTGGTGATTCTGAAGATAAAGTTCCTTTACACCTCCTGGGCCTGACGCATCTCGCTGATATAAAAAGTGACAGCAGCACATCCTTCATCTTGAAGATCCATCCGTCTCTCTAAATGTGTGTTGGTTGTTGTGGTCGGCAGGAAGATGTTCTGGACGGATGGCGGCACCGTAAACATGGCCAACATGGACGGGAGTAACATCAAGATTTTGCATCAGAACCAGAAAGAGCCAGTTGGTAAATTCTCATTATTCACTCTTTCCTTTGTTTATAATTAAAGCAAAAATGTTGGGATTCACTGCAGATGTTTATTGCTTAATCCAAATCCAAAGTAGAACCAGTTGTTATTACTAGGACGTGAACGGTGGATTTCTGTCAATGAAGAAAACGCAAGAAAAACGTCTATGAATACTAATAACGCTGCTCGGCAAATAAACACTGTTTGCCGTTGGGCTAATGCAGATTTAAAAAAACTAGACACGCTTTGCGAGTGGTGATGTGTGATGATATTCATTAAATGAAACAATATCCAATTCCTTTAAATCTGTCGTGTCTTTTTGAATCATCTCTTGGAACTCGCTGAGGTCAAACAAAGTATCTCAATGTAGCTTCGGACGGTTCTAATTTCGTAACGTCACCATGGTTACGTATTTTCCCCATCAACCTCAGGGCTTGCGATAGACTACACAGCCAACAAACTGTACTGGATCAGTTCTGGAAACGGAACCGTGAATCGGTGTAACCTCGACGGGAGTGGTCTCGACGTGATTGACAGCTTGAAGAAGGAGCTAAGGAAAGCTATGGCGTTGGCAGTGATGGGTAAGCAAAAGCTGTTTTTGTTTTAAATAGAGATATATGCATTTATTTGTTATGCTACGTCAGAACAAAAGAAAAGTTGTTTCAGGGGTGGAAAAGTTCCTAGTGCATATATGTTCTTTTATAAAAACAATTCTTGACATTTTCTGAAAGACAGTCCTAAAGGAGCAATAAGTCTTATTTCATTCAATTTCCGTCTCTCGCAAAGAAATCTTGGAAGCAAACGCAATGAAGCACCATCTTTCATTTCATTCCTCTGACCCGGTGCGTAAATCTGTCTGTACGGTGCCTGGAGAGGGGAAGGGGAACATGGCGCACATTTTTCATCGTTTGTGGATTGACATGAATCTGTTTAAGTGCGAAACAGCTGTTTCAAAACCAGAGAATCATCAGCTAAAGACATCAGTTCTGACTCCCGGCATCTGCTGTTGTCTTTCCCCTCACCTTCAACTTCCAAGTCTTCGAGAAGACTTCTAGTTATGCATTACTTTGTAACTACGTTTTCTTGTAAGGTTTTGTGATTTATTTGGGTGGTACAATAATGGTAAATTACAAATGTGTCAGATTGTACCAATGTGCCTGATCCAATTTACATTATTATATTTTACTGTTTTATTTACGGTTGTAACAGTATATTTGACAGATTTTAGGCATATTACCTCTCCCCAATTTTGGTACAGAGAGACTGAATTAATTTGTTTTTAATTGCATTTTGTAACAGCTTAAGACATCTTGAAGGTCGTAAAGCGATAGTTCACCCAAAAATAAAAATTCATAATTTATTTACACTCGTTTCCTTTAACACCTGTATACGACTATTTCTTCTGTGGAAGATTAATCGAATCGCAATCGCAATGTGAGACGCCTGGCTCTGCATTTCAAACAAAGTTCAATTCTATCTTACTGCTTTACTAATTTCACTTGGATGAAATGAAACATTAAGCAAATTTTCTTGACCCAAATATGCCTACTTAATCTTATTTGGATTCTATTGGTGTGGTGTAATCTGACAGTTGGCAACCTATCGACAGTAATTTCAGTAAACAGTAATTTCTTTATGAATTATACCTAAAACTGCAAACATTTGTTTTGTAATAGTTTTAATGGAAACAACTACAATTTCTTTCTGGTTTTGATTGTTTTTTCAGCAGCGTAGCTATACCCATACTGTGAGGCACACTATTGACAATATTGAATTGAAGCTTGATTTAGAAACATTAAATCGCAATGTCTGCCAAAAGAAATTGCAGATATTCCCCAAATCGCAAAGCCCTAGTTCACGCAATGGACGTCAATGGGGGTCAATGTTAGTTCGGTTACCAACATTCTTCAGAATTTCTTCTTTAATGTTCTGCAGATGAAAGAAAGTCTTACTGTAAAGGAATGACACGAGGATGATTCAATTATGAATTTTATTTAAGTGTACTGTCCCTTGAAGAGTCACAAAATGAACCGCTCACCCAAGTCCCGACATACATGGACGAACGTCTATTTTGATTCCTGCGTCACGTAAACTTAAAGTGTGTATGTTTCTGTACATGTCTGGGACACATTATCCCGTGACACAGAACACAATGCAGTTCAAACCTCAGATGTTTAGACATCGCCGCTTGCAACTACTAATACAATCAGTCTGAACCACATCCCAGCAATCAGCATCTGAGACGCTTTGACACACTGGTTGTTACTGGACAGTTTGTTCTCCGCATCTTCTGCGCTCCACTGCACGCAACAATGTTTATTCTCCTCATTTAGATCAGTTCCACTGGTGCCAGACAGAGCTGCTTTTATTTATTTAACGCCTGCAGAAGCTTGCGAAGAAGATCTGACTTGTTTTGTGTGTGTCTAAAGAATGAGGTTACAAATCATCGCTGTTGTGGACTTGATTTGTTAAACGGAACCATGCATTATGTGCACATATGCATGTTATGGACAGATAGACGGTTATTGAGTCTAACTAATAAGAAACAGGGATTTCTGTGAACCAAGCGCACTGGCGTTTGTTTTTCAAAACATCGCTTCACATCATTTCGTTCTCTCTCTTTCTTCTTCTCCAATCCGGTTTTGTCTTTGAGCTCAGACGCACAAGAACCGAACTTCATCCGCCACGTCCTCGTCTCTTGGCGATTCGGTTATTTCGTTCCTTTGTTTAATATTAATGTCTAATTAACCCCGATTTTTACCAGCCGTCCCTGGAGTCTCTCAACAAGTAAAGCGATAATGAATTATTAATGACTTCTCTTCCACTTCATTTTCCTTGTCATTGTTGTCTTTACAGAACACGGTCTGTCGTTCTTTCACATTAACTTTGTGAACTTGGAACGTAGTCAAGGTACCCTCGTCCCACTATAGCAAATGTCGTAAGCACCCCGGTGTAAACGCTAACATACACGATTTGAGTTTGGTCGCTTTGCGTTTTTATTAATAAGCCGTGTCGTCTGCACAAAAAACATTAATGGGCTTGTTTTGCCCTCCTCAGCATTTTTGAGACGAAATAGTTTTGTCGGTTTTAGTCAGAGTATTCACAATTGTTTATGACTGCACGTTTGACTACTTTACGTAAATCGTAAACTATTGAAATCAGCTTAGAAATGCAAAGTTTTTTTGTGCTTTGGATCCAGAAAAATATGCTACGTTTGACGTAGCGACCGTTTACGAAACCGTTTGATGCGGTATCTATCTACACACTGCAAAAAAAATAAGAATAAGAACAGGTTTCCCCTTTAAAATGATATGTTTCCCTGTTTTTCTGATTCTGTAAAATCATGTTTTTACAGTGTATGTCTATGCTCTTAGCTAGTTAGCGATCACATTCGTTCTAGTTTTCGTCGAAGTGGTATCACCCCAACTACAGTCAGTTTAGTCAATCCTCCATCGCGTCCAGTGTGAACTACACGTCGAGCTTGTTCTTCAAAGTAATTTTCCCCAAGTTTCCTTCAAGTGTCTGCCGACGGCTGATAGCTTCAGCTCAGGCCGAGAGCTAAGAATAGTCACGCTTGCTTTTGGCGTCTGTATGTAATCCATTCAGCACTGCCAGGAGACCGCGGGACTGCGCATGCACCTTTGGGATTCGTAAGTGCTGAGGAGGTGAGCAGAACAGAGCAATGAAGCTGAGGTACAATGGGTCGCCAAGGGACGTCGCCTTCATCACTCCAAGACGTGATGGCGAAGGAATGTGCGGCTGGTCCTCCTACACCGGGGAAAAGGATCTTGGGAGACTTGTGTGCCTTGTTACGATGCGTAATCACAGACGATGTGTGAGAACCGATGTGTTTTAAGGCCTGCTTGTTTGCTTAGTTTCTGGAGTCGGTGTTGTATAATGCATTAAAGGCTGAGTTGACAGAACTGCGGAGCTTAGTGGATTTGTTTCACACGGCTGCAGTGAGAAACTGAAACACCTCTGGACAGCAATTGCGTTTCATCCCACTTCAGTTTTTTGAAGGTCTGTTGACACACACAGAGACGTCTCTAACTAAATCTGTGTTGTTGACTTGACATACAGTACAAAGTCATGTAAATATTGTCCCGCAATGATTGATGTCCACCTGACATATACAGATATATCAATCAATATGGGTACCGATTACTTAAAGACACATTAATTATTCTTTGTTGTACAGCATTCTGAAGAAAGTCGTTGCAGTTATTTGCCTCAAAATAAAATAACTTGCTGTGCCTTTGAAACAACCTTTCTTTTCTGATGATGGCATCAAGTCCTCTCATTTATCACCCCGCCCCTCCAACCACCTGTCGTACGCAGATACTAGTTTTCACAAATCCAACATTTTGTTTTCTTGAATAAACCGTTTTACTGAAATGCAAAAAAGGAGGAACAGCATTGTGTGTCGACTTGAAATGCAAGAACGTCCATATTATATCTCATCTCTCCATCAAAGAGAAGGAACAAGGATAATATACATTTTTTGTGTGCATGTGTGCCTTCAGGTGGGAAATTGTGGTGGGCAGATGATAGTCTGGCTCAGCTGGGGACTGTGAACAAGAGAGACGGAAGAAACCTGACGGTCCTTCGGAATAAGACCACAGGAGTCGTTCACATCAAGGTCTATGACAAAGACAGTCAGAAAGGTAAACAAAAACATTTCCCAGCCTCTTTTGTCCGGAACAAAACATAGTTGAGTCTATTTACAAAACTAATGACCTTTTTTCTTTTTTTACAACACAAACTGCAGTAAACGAATTTGATCTTAATATACAGTGTCTAGTGAGACTTAAGTTTCATAAAATGTTTGCCAACCTGTTTAATTTAAAACACCCATTTACGTTCTCTAAATCTTCCCATTATAACGCTGATACCGCCAATACCGGTCTGACAGAGTTTTTCAGATGAATGCTTATTGGTCCAACAAGATAAAAGCCGATACTTGGCACGGTTTCATTGCTGCTAGGTGACGCTACCAACGACTCGGACTAAGTGCGTTTTATATTCAAGCTTTCCTCCATCTATGAATTACGGCGAAAGACATTCATACCACAGACAGTTCTATTAGCGTAGGAGTGTTTGATCCTCTAAATGCTCTATTAGGATAAAAAAATGGCAATTAGGGGCTTTTTAAGGTAAATCTTTTTGCTTCCTTCTCGAATCTTCTCATACCAATTAGCTCCCTCATTTATCTCTTTGACACGGACCTCATGGGAGAGCGGGCCCGTCTCATTACGCCACTTCAAATGAGCTAACTGGGGTGTCCGAGGAACAAAGTCAAAGCCGATGTTTTTTCTCTTCTCCGTTTCTACGAGATGTTCTTCAAATGTGTGTGTGTGTGTGTTTACGCAGTCTTGTCCTCTGTTTAGGTCGAAATGCTTGCTTGCAGAAGAACGGTGGCTGTTCCCAGCTCTGTCTGCCCACCTCGGAAAATACCCGGACGTGTTCTTGTACTATGGGGTACAACCTTCGAACGGACCGGTCCACTTGTGAAGGTTCATACAACGTTCCAATTAGCCGTTATACTATCAAGTTTCAAGGCGAATTTGTGTCATTTTGGTTGATGTTTTGACAGGTGTTCAGTCCTTTCTGGTGTATTCGGTGAATGAAGGAATTAGAGGACTGTCTCTTGACCCCAGCGATAACACTGAAGTTTTGATGCCAGTTACAGGAACTACATTTGCCGTGGGTCTGGATTATCATGCTGGTATGTCTTTTGGGTTTGTAGTATTTTTATGAGAAAAGAGAAGTAATGCATTAATGAAAGTAGATAAGCATTGCAAGATGCACATACTTATTACGGAAATAAAACAAATAGCAGTTTATGCAGCAGGGAATTCATCTGTTAGACTTTAAGTGTGAACACAATCAGATAACTAAATGGTATTTTGTCAAATATTAAATAAATCGGCTTTAATCAGCCGTAAAAATTAGACAACGTGATAAACAAAGTAATTTTAAAATAAATATAATTAATTGTATTTTCTGTTTGCAATAAGATATTTTTATGAAAAAGTTAACCTGTTCCAATCATACACAACTTGAACTTTGAAACCATTCGGTTTTAATGGTCCACCACGTGCTTGTCAATGTACCGTTTCTTGACGTGAGAGAAATACAGAAAACATTTATTTCTAAGGTTGCTGCTCCCGGTAATTCGGGCCGATTTATATAGTACAGTAATTGGACAGAAATGTCAGTCTTTGCATCGGCTGCAGGCAATCTGTAGCTCTGCATTTGCGTGATAGAGCAAATATTGGCGTTGCGTCACACGTCTATATATTTTATGGCTCGGGTCAATATGGCATCATGACGGATGGAAGATAATCGCAAAAGATTAGCTGGACAGATGAGCCGAGGTCTCCTAATGAGAGATGCACGCATGCAAACGGAATACAATTTACTGGTATCGGGGTTCCTATTGCATTTTTGGGTGGGCAAGGAGCCGGTGGTGCGTGCCATTGCGCCGAGTGATTTTTATGAAAAGCATTTTGAAGCGGACCGCAAGAGGAAAATTCGCCTCTATTGTTTTTGAGAAGAGATGGATGGACTGGACAAAGCATGGAGTGATTGAGAGCAAAAGGGCAAAGCCATTTAGACCAGTAAAAGTTGGCAGATTGTAGTATGTGAACCTTGGCACATCCATGCAGCCAAAAAAAGTATTTTTTGGTTTGAATACTGATTGGCTATTACACTTTGTCTGCTGAAAGCTAGCAAAGCAATCTGTAAATGTTTGCCTCGCTATCGCCATCTCTGTTTGAAACATAAAAGTGCACGTTACGTTACGTACTTAATCTATCTATACGATCTGTTGAAAAACAGTATGTCGAATTTCTGATCTTACAGGAAATGACACAATATATTGGACCGACATGGGCTCGAACAAAATCTCAAGATCTAGCCGAGATCAGACTTGGAGGGAGGAAATCATCACTAGTGGTCTCGGACGCGTCGAAGGACTTGCTGTCGACTGGGTCGCAGGTGCCAACATTTCCATTTCTCTGCTGTTTTAGCATTTCTTCACGTCCCCAAGTAGCCTTGATGCCTTTGGGCTCTTTCTTTCTCTGTCGGCTCAGGGTCTTTGTTACTTTTAAAGGTAATATTTACTGGACAGACCATGGGTTAAATCTGATCGAGGTCGCCAGGCTGAGCGGTATGTACCGCGCCGTGGTGATATCCGAGGGACTCGATCATCCCAGAGCGATCGCTGTGCATCCAGTAAAAGGGTGCGTATCGGTTTCTTCCCTGTATTACACTGCGCCTGTTCTCATTTTCTCTAATGCTAAGCTTCACCCAAGTGTGGCGGTAGTCTTTAAACGAATGACCTATGATCATCTGGAGAACAGTTAGCGTCTGCAATTAGCACCTCTAAGCTTGTTAACTACAGATTCACCTCCTTTACAAAAGACTTTGTAATTTGCTTTGTAATGTAATATGAGAGGCACGATTATGATCTTGACCTTCATAATGAGGTGATGTTAATGACAGATTTATAATGAAAGTTGGAGAGCATCCTTTCTTCTGCAGAACACAAAAGAAGAGATTTTCAAGAACGTTGGTTACCGAACAACATCGAAGCCAGTTGACTCCCATTGTACGGAAACAAAACCACAGAGAAATTTCTTGAAATTTCGTATTTTTTGTTTCACAGATCAGACAGTCATGAACAGGTTTTGAATGACATGAGGGTGACTAAATGATGACAGAATTTTCATACCCATTTAACCCATTTGCTTGGTTTGATGCAGGATTCTCTTCTGGACCGAATTGGGACAAACTCCCACTATCTCCAGATCGCTTCTTGACGGCTCTCAAAAGTCTGTGCTTGTTAGCACCGGACTAGCCCGACCCAGTAGTGTCTCCATAGACTATCAGGTTTGCGCCTTCCATTCCCTTAAAAGTGCTGATCTCATCCATGTTTGTTTCGCTGCTTATCTAGCAGCACACAGTACATCTTTTTGTTCCTAATGTACCAGATAACAAAACTTGGAATCTGTCTTCCATTTGCATTCCAGCTAAATAAATTATACTGGTGCGACTCGCGCAACGGCAAGATAGAAAGAATCAACCTTGAGGGGGATGAACAGCGAGAGATAGTGTTCGCGGCGAATGGTGCGGATCTGTTTTCCATAGCAGTCTTCGGAGCGTACCTCTTTTGGTCTGACAGGTAATTTATTTTTTCGGTAATTTATAGATAGAAACATATTCTGTCCCGTCTTACTGTACACACAAGGTCACAAGTCTAATGCCCCAGCTGTAGGGTGTAATACGGACAGGTTTTTTATTTAAAAATCTCTTACGGTTCAATGTCATCGCAAGGATGGCTTACCTCACCTTCTGTCGGACCAGCTGTGTACTGTATCTTAATGAGTTCTTTGCTTTTAATTAGTTAAGGACCGTTGATTAGCAGGTGTCAAATTTTTCACCTCGTGCCCCGCCAGAGCTCACGCCAATGGATCCATCCGCCGCGCCTCCAAGAACGACGCTGTGGATGCGGTGACGATACGGAGCGGCATGGGCGTCACAGTGAACGATGTGAAGGTCTTTAATCCGGATCGGGAGAAAGGTTGAGGTTTCACTTAATGACAGTTTTCCTGTTCTTTTTCCAATTCATCAAATACATATTCATCGGCACAGATGTTTAACAAAGATATTTGTTACAAGACTCGAATATTGCTTTCTGTCAAATACGATAAATAAGAAAATAACTTTAATGTCTGTCAGGTGATTAAACTGTCCGAGACTCCATAAGGAGCCTGATCTCTTTGTTTTTTCCAACTCACCCAGGTACGAATCCTTGCGGCAGAGCTAACGGAGGATGTCACCAGCTTTGTTTTTATTTGGGAGACAATCGGAAGACCTGCGCCTGCGCTCACGGATATCTCGCTCAGGATGGTCTGGGATGCAACAGGTACGAGGGCTACCTGCTGTACTCCGAGAGGACCGTTCTGAGAAGCATTCACCTGTCGGACGAAAACTACATCAACTCGCCCGTCCGGCCGTACGAGAACCCGAATTATTTTAAAAACATCATAGCTCTAGCCTTTGATCACCGTCAGAAAACGCAGGGAACCAATCGGATTTTCTTCAGTGATGTGCATTATGGGAATATTCAAGTCATCAATGACGATTGGACGGGACGACGCATCATTGCTGAGAGTGAGTCTTTGTGTTTTTTCAATTATTTGTTTACAGTATATGAAAAAGCATTTTGTCAAAACAAACTTTGTTTTCGTTCAACCAGACATATACAAATCATTGGTTGGACACATTTAAAATGTTTACATGAACATTTTTATTTTATTTGGTTTTAAAGTCAACTTTTTCGAGCAGCCGTTGTTGGCATTAAATTGTATAAAATATTATTTCATTTAGTTTACTTTAGTGTTTATTTTATACAATTGTATTTATATTTATTTTATTTAACATATTTCTGTTTTCTTTTAACTTAAACATAACAAACAAGTTTTTGTTTGTGCACATTTATGAAATTTCCACTTAAATGTTTACACGAACAATCTTTTTTTGTAATTATTGCCGTTTGTTGAATCATTTCTGGTTTTGTCAGATGTTTCGAACCCCTCGCTCATCATTGTCTCACTGGTATTTTCATAGCACGTATTTATTTATAAAGGTAGCGTAGCGATTGCTTTCTCGCATTGCGGCTCGTATTTGTACAGGCATCACGGCCAATTAACTGTGGTAAAATGTAAATAAATGATCTGTATAAAGTACACCCAATTACTCCGATACAGAAGCGGCCCAGTAGCGGCATTAAAATTCATGCCTCATGTGATTTATCAAGCCCTAACCTTGTCAACATTAACACACATCTCATTTAATCAGTACGCCATTAACCTGCGGAGCTGTCAGTTAACAGCTGCTCTTCACATCGATGGCTCGCCTGAGAGGAATGGTGAAATTTGTCAGAAGTGGCCATAGGATTGTTACGCCTGACCCCAGACGCTATAAGCTTTATCCTCTGTTATGGATTTTTGCTGATGCGTGTTTGTTTGGCGTAGATGATAAGCAGGTTTTCTTTGCTTTAACTGGGTGACAGGATACAAGGTAACACTTGTTTGTTTTAGTTCGAATAGTTAAAAATGTCACGGTGCCAAAAACGATAATGGTGTTTTAATTTCAATGCGAAACCTGGACGTGTTTTCGTGAGATTTTCCCAGATGCTCCAATTGCGTTTTGTTGCTCCAACATCTCCCAAGGCCAGCTTTCGTTGACGGGATGCTTAAAATCCGACATGTTGCCGCCTGTCCAATTCAAAGCTTCTGCCAGAACAAACAGTTGATTTTGTTTTACTCGGACCTCTGAAGCTTTCCCCAGTTCTGATGATTAAAGCCTTTGGTTTTCTCACGCTGTTAACGCTGCTCCCGCTTCCAAATCTTTTTTTATTGACGAGAGCTCGCCCTGTTCATTCAGCGTGAACTTTCACAGAGGGAAGAATCGCACCTCTCGCTTTTCATCTGTATGACTTACCTCCGGCCTGACTCTCTCATCCTGGGCTCGGAAACAAGCCTCAGGTTTTCCTCTAGCGCGCCTCCTACTTTTGAGAAGAATCGCAGTACAATTTAGCAGGTTTAAAGAGACAATTCGCTCAATCATTTAGACACAAAAGAAAATGTTTGGAAGGGATGACCTGGTTACTTTGTTTCCGAGGCTACCCTACCCACACGAGAAAAGTATAAATTAGTATAAATTGTAATCTACCGTAGAATATTATAATAGTTACAACACTTGGTTTAAGTGTACTTTAGTATTGTGTAGTATTACCTGAAATAAACCGATGAACTGTATACTTTAATATTTACTATAGTAAAGTTAAATTTTCATTAGTTTCATTTCATATTTAATTTGTGTTCCTAGAAAATAAAACGTATGCGATTCGAGAGTGGGCGTTGGGTAAAACGTGACTATAAGGACATTTTCTCTTTAAATGTGTGTTCTCCGATCTTTCTTTTCTTTCCGAAGGAAGCATTTTCAATGCAGGGGTTTTAGCTTGCTTACTGCCGAGATCCAATATTCATGTTCTTATCCAAACGTTCTTACTTGATCGAAGCAGTAAAATAGTTTTTTGGTCTGCCGTGTTCTCCGTCGATTCTGAAACAACGAGGGATCTGTAAACATGAAAATAACAAAAAATACACACGTACAGAGTCCGCGACTATTATTAGACACATTGATATGCTGCAAATGTCTAATCAGTGAAGCTGGTTAAAAAAAATACTTCTGAAATTAAAGTACAATAAGGCATTCAAGAGGCAGATGTCTCTATTATGAATTATGAGACGGCCATTGTAATTCAGCACGAACCACAATTGATTCTGCGGAGAATGTGAGAAAATTAAAAGGTTTCGCCAAATCCGACTTCACAGAGATGACGGACCCTTGAAGGGTTTTACTCATGCAAGGAAAATCAATTGCGGGTTAGAGGTGAACGAGAGTTACTGAGAGAGAGAGAGAGAGAGAGAGAGAGAGAGACCATCAGAAGAAGGAAGTCAGACAGACAGTGAGCACTGAACTATGCCAGGAGTGTTCGAAATCACATGATCAACCTTGAGGCCTTGAGACAGACACAGAGAGAGAGAGAGAATGTGATGGGGTTTTCTCCACAGGGAGAGATCTGTCTTTGTTAGTGAAAGGAAAAGGTGACGGATGCCATACAGGGGCTGATGGGATGACACATGCGATATATAGTGCAGGAACTGTCTCCATGGCAACGCGGATGCCTCATTTCCATCACCTTCACCATCTACTCGCAAACGTGTATGACTTTCTTTCTTCTGCAGAACACAAAAGAAGATATTTTGAAGAACGTTGGTCCCCAAACAACATCGTCTCCCATTGACAAAACCATTTCTCAAAATATCTTCTTTTGTGTTTTGAATGGCACACGGGGGAATAAGTGATCACAGAAATGAGTAAATACATGTGAAACAAAGAAGGATTTGTGTCTCGTGTTAAATGGTTCATTCGATTCCTCAGGACTGCGTGATCTTGTTGTTGCACTTTGATATCGTATCTGTTTAAAAATGTTGATGTGTATCTCTCCGATGTGTTTCTCATAATGATCAACTTAAACTGTGTCTGCTGTTCCGTCTCTAAAACTCATTAGAGGAAATAGATTGTCAACAACTCCCGCGGTCTCCAACGCGAAATATAGGCAAATCTGGAGGTTGTGATTGAATGCGTTTGCGTCTTGGCAAATGTGAGCACAGTTTGAGCTCTTTCGGATTGTTGTGAAACTCAACAGGAGAAGCCTGAGATTACAAGGGTCTCTTTCTCTAGAGATAAAAGCCGGTTGCGGTACTGTCCTTTCTCGGCGCGGTCGGAGTCCAGTTTCACGCTTGTTAAATCCCCTGCTTTATGCAAGTAATCCGGCATATCTCGCGTGTACTGTTCTTCTCCCTGTCGCTTTATCCTTCAGGCAGTACGGTGATAAATCTGTGACCTATGTGAACTGTGAAATACTTTTGCGGCGCGATTATAAAGATGCAAGTATTATATACTGTATACTGTACATATGGAGAATAAAACGTTAACATCAAAGAGACCGAAAACTACTGGGATTAATGCAAGTTTTTGTTTCTCCTAGAAAACAACAAGGTTGCATATAAACATATATTTTTTATTGTTAATTATTATTTTATAAATTCACTCTACATTTATCAATATCTTTTGACTTGTATGTATAAGTATAACTGCAATATTTATTTAATATTGCTGCATTATGCATGTACAGCCATAAAATGATTCAGGTTACAATTTAGGAAATCTGTACAATATGCAGCTTTTTAAAAGACGACGTAAAAAAGCCGTAAAAATAATATCGATTTGTTATTAAACGTGCTTTTCCACAACACAGCTTGACCATTATTGAAATCCACCTCGTTTCAACCGTCGCACTGGGTTTTCTTATTTCTCGATAATTTTTTTAAAGAAACCTGCGAAGGTTGTCACCTGTTGTATGTCTAGCATTATTTGTCCTTTAACTCTCGATATAAACGTTGTAATTGTTTGACATCATTACATGAAACTGCTCCCATTAAATCTTTGTAGTGTGCCTCAAGCCTACTCTTCTGATGTTCTAGGTCGCCGTCTGTATATGCTCAAGAACGTGAAGTGCACTACTTGATGTGCACTTGTAATCTCTTACATTTTCATTGTGCATATCAATGACTTTCGTAAGGCGTTGTGACCAAAACGAGGACCATCAAGACCTTTGACGTTGACTCTTCCTCTGTAGATGTTGGTTCTGTGGAGGGGTTGGCATACCATAGAGGTTGGGACGTTCTTTACTGGACGAGCTCCACCACAGCCTCCATCACACGGCACACCGTCGACCAGACCACACCGAACCCTTTTAACAGAGACACGGTGGTCTCTCTGTCTGAAGAAGACCATCCACATGTTCTAACTTTGGATGAGTGTCAGAGGTAAGAGTGCGTGGTGAAGTTTTGAAGATTTATTGAAATGATTTATTTCTTGACGAAAAAAAGCAAGCCAGACGCTATCTGGAGATATTAATCCTAGCTGTAACATTTTAAGCCCGATTCTCTTGATAATTTACTTTTGTTGTAGTTGTTAATCCGTCCCATGTTCATTTATTTTTTATCCAGCTGCTTGTTCAATTAAATTTCGACTTTTTGCAGCGACGTTCTTGAGCCCTTGTGATTCCGAATGCAGGAACAACTAATTCCCGTATCGCCATCACATGTGTTTGTTTATTAGACTAAAATAAATCCATCACTCTCGAAATATCTAGTTTCCTTTGTCTCTCCTCCAAATAAGCCCTGTTGAAATGATTATTTTGATGGCTGTCTTTCCAAAAGGTCAATTGTAGGAGGGGTCCTCTAATTATTGCGGTGTAATTAGACGGCAGACCACATACAGCGTATTAATTTTACATCAGTGAGTTGCGTGCATGCTTAATAAAGATTTACATTTCAAAACAGGGTGATCTGTGGTACACGGCAAACATGATTTATGCCTCTTGATCTCTATTAGTTATTTTGCATCATCCTTAAACTAGAAAATATGAATTAATGTACTTTTAATATTTAATGGATTTCGCCTTTTGCTGAACTTCTGATTTTCATGTTGTCCAAGACACACAAAGTTATTATTATATCCATAATGAGTCATTTTACATCCATAATGAATCTAATAAGTACGTTTTGACATGACATCACGTAACTACTATGAATTATGAGCCATTTTAAGTGTAGGTTTTTACATACTTTGATTCCAATCATCATTTCTCATTTCTTTAAAGGGGTCATATGGCAAAAATATGTGTTTTCCTGTGTCTTTGGTGTGTTATAAGTTGCATGTATTAGACACGTAAAATTGTATTTGTATTTGTCAAAAGTATTTGTTTTATTGAATTAGAATTTTGGGGTAAACTACACCTATAATATTAACCTGCATTCAACAGTCATCCTAGTTGTCTATCATCTTTTGATCGTATTATGACAAACGCTGTTTCTCTGAAAGGAATATTTAGCTGTTTGAGCCTTAGCACGCCTGTAAGTGGCTGTTGCTGTTGTCAGCACGGTGCCCCACAGATCCCAGAGCTGCCAGAGATCACGGCTAAGACTTAGCGGTCGTCACACGCTAAGCTAACATGCTTGTCTCGTACAAGGACGCAAAGGACTAGACTTTTCCTCCTGCTTTAAAAGACTGGGATCAGGATGCTATTCACTAAAGTGTCATTTGATCATAATTGCAAATTAATAAATCTTAAATGAGGATATTAACGTAGAATTTGATGGTATCAGTGCCAACTTGAATATGCGTAATTTGAATGTGGCATTCAAAGATAACGTGTCTGAAATTTTACGACTGATTCAACTATGCTGTGCATTTCTGCCAATGTTTTTGTATTTGGATACTCATGTCGTCATTTTTAAATGTGTACTGTCATTGTGTTTACAAAATATCCAACTAAGGGTTTTTTATTTGAATTTTTTTTACACAAAGTTGTTTTCAAAAAATAAACGTTACCGTTAGGTCGTATTTGTTAACAATGCATTAGCTAACATAAACAATACAGTTTTTCGGCATTAACAATCGTTGATAATGTTAAATAATGCCAATAACTAATGTCAACAGATACAACGTATACTTTTGATTTTCAAAGTATAGTTTGATATTTTGTTACGTAACGCATTGACATCGCCCTAGATGTTCAAGTATCTTTTGGATTCATTGTAGTTTAAAACGAGAAGTTGGTTTCTAGTTAGCTTTTTATCTATATTGTACAACATTGTAAATATAGTTCAGTTTGAAAACTATGCTGACACAAGTTTTACCCCTCAGCCTGATGTTTTGGACTAACTGGAACGAACAGAGGCCGAGCATCATGAGGTCGACGCTATCGGGCCGCAACGTCAGAGTCATCGTCAGCACAGACGTCATCACCCCTAATGGACTCACCATTGACCACAAAGCCGAAAAGCTCTACTTTTCCGACGGCAGCCTCGGGCACATCGAGAGGTGTGATTACGATGGCTCGCACAGATACGTGAGTATGCCGAGGCTTCGTGAAGAGTTTTTTAAAAAATGCATGTGGTTGGATGTGTTGCATTAAGTGCATCTATAGAGTAGAACCGCTTAGGACATAAATTGTTCTGGCTTTAGCTTTGGCCTTTGTAAACCTTCTGTATTGCTTTAAAAGAAAAGACGAAGAAGTTCATTTCGTATTCCTTTTAAACAATCGAAAGTGGAATGGATTCATGGCCGTTGCTGAGCTTCGCTCTGACTAAATGCTAAAGGAAACAAGTTAATTAAAGACCCTGAGATCGCTAAACAAGCATTGACTCATTTTACAACTTTAGGATACAAGAGCTCGTATGCATCGTATGTAGTAAGTCATCATCGCGCTTTGGGAGCATGTCAAACGCTTCAGTTAAGGGTCTAGAACTGCAAGTCCCCAACAGCCGACAACACCACGGCGTGTGAAATGACTCCGTCTGCCCATCAGGCTATTAAAAGGTGAAAATTGAGCTGGGCAAACAAAGGAGCGTTTATTTTCTCGTGCGTGAGACACAAACCACGCATTGACGAAAGGAGTCCTGATGCACCACTCTGTGGGAGCCAGTGCCATCTCCGTCTGTAGGAGATAGATCCATACTGTGGCCTTTTCAGACTTATTCAATGGAAAACAGTGTGCAAGAAACCTTGTAGTTTGTGTACGAGGAACTTGGCCACGGATTCAAGCAACGTGAATGGATTTCGAATCATGACACCTTTTAATGACTTTTTTTAAAGGCGACATCAAAATTTGTCTTGTTTATGGTTTGTCTAAAATAAACAGTTGTTAAGACAGATATTGGGGAGTGCGTTTTACATTAACTTTCTATTATTTATTTATGTATTAGTATTGTTTGGTTAAAAATAATAATAATAATGATGATAATAGTAATAATAATAATTATTATTATTGTTGTTGTTATTATGATAATTGTTATTATTATTATTGTCAATTTTTTCTCTTTTGACCTCATTACGCTCATAATTTTCTGGGTGAGAGGGCTCAAAATGGTCTGAATTGAGACACACAACAACCTATTTTTTTCATTTGTATCATTGTGTTGTCTCTTTCAATACCAATAAAAAGATTCAAAGAGACAAATGAACATTTGTTTATTCACTCAACTTTCCAAGGTGAACAGAAAATCTAGAAGCCGAAAGGTTTTTGTATGCAAATGCGTATTGTTTGCTCATTTTCTGATTTTAGCTTAATTTCCCTAAATAGTCAAATATGTTGTGAATTAGTTTTTGTTGTTTATATATACAGGTATATAGTGTACAAAAGCATAATATTGTTGTCAATAAACTGCAATAAAATGTAGAAAGCGCTATCTGCACCCATCATAGTTAAAAGCTTAGATTTGCTCACATTACATTGTTTCACTCTCCTTCACATTTCACACAGGTAGACATTTAACATCCTTCAACTTGAAGAACGGATAGAAAAGAGTGGAAAAGTCCAACATAATCACCACTCTGAAGCTATTTTACACACGAGCTTGTATTCGAGGCAGATATGACGTGTTTTCCGTCCAGCGATTCTTACTTCTATGCTAAAAAGTTTCGATCTTTGGACAGCGCGGAGAGGTTTTCACCTGCCAAGGCGACAGCTCTGATATCAGAACGTCGTGCAGATGCTCTTAATTCTCATTCCCCGACTTGGCTCAACGCTCAGAGACGTGTGCAGGGGAACAGCGATGGCACGCTTGGGAATAAAGACGGCAGGAATGGAAGAGGGCGAGAACACACGCTTGACATGTTGTCATAGCGGATTAAAGCGCGAGTCTCGCTCACCGCGCCGCCTATTATTACGGGAAGACTCTGACATTCATGCATACGGCCCTTCAGAGCCATCTGTGTGTGTGGGGGTTCGTGAAAAGCAGCTAATATCACAGTTTTAAACAGATGTGAGTGAAGCCTGCGAAATAAATGGCAAAAACATGCAGTGCTATCTGTTCGTCTGTCTGTATTTCTGTTTATCTCTCTGCGTGTCAATCAGTCTGTCTGTCTTTCTGTCTCCATCTGTCTGTTTATCTTTCTGTCTATCTGTCTGTGAGTCTTTTATCTGCCTGTCTGTCTCCATATGTGGGCATGTCTGTCTGTCTGTAAATCTTTCCGTGTCTCTATCTCTACTCTGTTTTATATCTTTATCTGTCTGTCTTTCTGTCTCTGTATGTCTATCTATCTGTTTGCCTTTTCTCTTCCGTACTGTCTGTCTGTCTCCATCTGTCTGTGTTTTCCTTTTGTCCTTTTGTATGTCTCTCTAACTATGTCTATGTTTTTGTCTTTCTTTCTATCTTTCTTTCTGTCTGTCTCTCTACATATCTGCCTGTCTCCATATTTCGTCCTGTCTTTCTGTCTCTGTCTGTCTCTCTACCTTTTTTATATTTCTCTAACTTTCTGTCTGTCTGTCTGTCTCCCTAACTGCCTCTCTATATTTCTGTCTTTCTATCTTTGTGCATATCTCACTACACGTCTGTCTGTCTTTCTTTCTTTCTCCATTTGTCTGTCTATCTTTCTGCCTGTCTCCATCTGTCTGTCTGTCTGCCTCTCTCTTTATCTATCTATATATATATATATATATCTGTACATCTTTCTGTCTATCTTTCTGTAAATCTCTCTACCCACCTGTCTCTCTGTCTTTTTATATATGGATCTATCCGTCTGTATGTCTCCCTATCTTCCTTTTTGTCTCTCTATCCATCTGTCTGTTTCTCTGTCTATCTCTCTTTCTGTATGTCTCTCTGCTAACATGACTCTTTATTTATCTCTCTGTCTAACTCTCTTTCTGTCTGTCTTTTTAATGTGGCAGAGCCATAGTTTGGTCTTCTGTGTCCTGCCGTTCTGGTGCCGAGCTCTTTTTTTCCAGAGATGTGTGTGGGAAGATTAATATTCAGTTGAGGCATTTATTGCCTCAAATCTCTCTCTCTCTCGATCGCTGTTCTCTATTTGTCTTCCTGACTCTCCATTTCTCTATTATTCCTTTCCATCTCTCTTCTTCACCTGTCTTTTCTCTTTCTCATTTTTTCCCTGCTATGCTGTTGCACTGCCATTTATCGTTTGTTTCCAGGATCCAAAATGAACTTTTTGCCAATGGCTGGTGCGTGGATCCAATTGAACGGCTGCAAATATTTCTCGCTGGCCACGAAATTGAATTTTGCATTATTTTTCATAAGAAATAAATACATTTTTGCTTCTATGACAACGGAGTTGTGTAGCTCTGTGGTTCAGAATTGGATTTGCCGTTGAAACCAAATTTTACAGTAAACATCAAACCAGTAAACCCTTTGATCATACATATCTATCTGTACATCTGCAGAATATCAAATATTTATGGTTTTTAATATTTGTTATTATTCTTTCCAAGTAATATTTATTCACAGTTGGCCTGTCGAGTGTTCATCTTCGACCTGGTTTATTCCCTCCGTCACGTCAGTTTTCCTGATTGACAGTAATCATTTCATTTCCAAATTCCCTTCAACTTCAATTCTCCTGACAACTTGAGCCACAGGAAAAACAAATCCTCCCTCTTCACCGTTCAACCTCCTCCCTGAAGGCATGCGTGATGTATCCCACCGTCTGTTACGGCAGGAATTCCATTTACTCTCTCCACAGATCCAGGTTAATCATTTATAATGTCGGCGATAATGGAGGAGGGCCGTCCTTCTAGCGTCACGGTGGTTTTTCCCCTCCGGCTACGGACAGAGTCGTGTATCTGCGTGAATTATACAGGCGCTCGGTGTGGTTTATTTTGGTCTGGGCACATTCGTAGTAAAACGTACACGATCAATTTCTTGATGGAACTGTCCTGTAAAGTTCAAGATATAGATTTTGCTGGAGGGTTTGTTTTATTTATTCGCTGTGATTGGAAAGGTGGAGCTAATGGGTGATTTTAATGAGAGAGACTTTGAGGATCTTTAAATGCAATTCAATTTGCTAATACATTAATACGTAAATGTATTACAGGTGCATCTCAATTCATTAGAATATCTTGAAAAAGGTCAATATTTGTTTTCACTCGTTTCAGAAAGTAAAAGCAATATAGTATATCATCTGTTTGCTCCATGCCACGACGCATTGATGCAGTAATTCATGCAAAAGGAGGCCCAACCGAGTATTGAGTGCATAGAAATGAACATACTTTGCAGAAGCCTGACATTTCTGTTGAAAAAATCCTTTTTCTATTGATCTTATGTAATATTATAATTTTCTGAAACACTGAATTTTGGGTTTTCATAATCGTGAAAATTTCAAGAAATAAAGGCTTGAATATGGTATTACCTTCTGAAACGAGTGACAAAAAATATTGACCTTTTTCACGATATTGAAATTAATTGAGATATATTTTATACGACTTAACCCAAGATGAAACCTTTTCTTTAATTTTGCTTCTCTATTTTGTAGGTCATTTTGAAATCCGGTGCTGGAACGTTTTTCGGCTTGGCAGTTTACGAAGACTTCATCTTCTGGTCCGACTGGGTGCGACGGGCCGTAATCCGCTCGGATAAGTTGACCGGAGCAAATGTGAAAGTTCTCCGTGCGGACATTCCTCATCAACCAATGGGAATCATCGCTGTTTCCAATGACACCAACAGCTGTACGTAATTGTTTTCCTTTGTTATGTTCCCATCATAAATGGATGTTATGCAAACTCTTTTAACGCTGAACCCAAACTAAGTGTTTGCAGACGGACGCTGGTCGAAGGGTTTTGACAACAAACCTTTTAAGTGTCTTTTCTAGAATCCACATCTGCTCGAATCAAAGACAAACATTTAAAAACAAAAGCTCTCAAAACAAGCAGATAAAAGAGTGTTATTGTCTTGCACTGGATAGTTTTGTGCTATTTGTGTTAGTCATTCTGTTTGTTTTATTCGCACAACGTGTCTGAGATCTTTATTCGGAGATGACAGGGAATACAATGGAAAGTCAGACGTTGGATGCGTCAGAAGTCACCAGGGGTCCTTAAAATTTGATGGGCGCGGAGCGAAGCTAGAACAAAACCAACATGTTCCGACGTGGCAGTTGTGTTATCTACTGTTTCCCTCTATGATATGGGCAAAAATCATGATGATGGGCTCTACAACAGATGGGAATGCAGTATTTCCATAAATAGATTGACGGCTTAGCTCTGCTGCAGTTTTATAAACTATTATAAATTAAACGTATTTTTCTAAAATCTTGAATCTCCAGTGGTTTACAATAAAAGTTGCCAATGGCATTGTATGTGGCGTGCACATACCGTGTGTGGCATTAGGCGTTTTGCTATAGTCGGTGTCACCGGTGGCATTTGTTAATATAGGAAACGTATTTTATAGACAGGTTTTTTATTTTAGTTTCTTTTTTTTGTTGATGTGTGATGTGATTATTTGTTAAAGGCAACCTGGCTGACGTTAAGGTTTTTCATATTATATTTTTAGCAAAGTGTGTGCAGTGGTTATTTGTTTTGTAAGGTGTGTGTTTAATATTAGCAAAAGTCATTGTACTTTTTCGCAGTTTTGTGTCTTTTGTAGTTTTGTGTCTTTGACCACAGCAAATCCCCCACCCCCGGTGTCACCTTTACATGTCTATTAACCGGTGGGAAAATATCATCACCGCCACATCCCTATGTGCCATATACAGTATGTAGCCAATTGCATTCTTATTGTAAAATCTCTAAGGGCATCAAGAACCAAACCCAGCTGGTTCAGTTAACATCAGTGTATCGCAAAACATGGTGACTTGTTTATGCTTCAAATTCAAGATTTTTTTTTGTCTCCGGGTAATGGTGTGTTTGTAAGGAAAAACGCATTTTGAGTGCCTGAGGCGTAAATCATTTATGCAACGAATCCAGGCTGACAAGCTCGGCTACACTATTAAATTTATAGAAAGTGACATATTTATAGAATAATTTATTTATTTATCTCCCTGTGCTGCTGTTCTGGCTTCTGAACAGACGTTTCTATGTGTGCACTTTCAGTCTCAATGATTCAAATGAGTCTAATGGAAGCAGCTTAGATGTTTGGCATGCGGGAGCGTGAATGGTGCCGTTTTCATCCTGGATGAGATTTGGACCTTCGTGGCCACAGTCCCTCCTATCTATATTGCACAGACGAAGCCATCACGGGAATTTGTTTGTACGGGGATGTGAAATTCCCAAACACGGCTCAGCTGGTAGAGTATGATGCTGGCGATGCCAAGTACATGAGTTCAATACTTGTTAGTGATAACTCGATACGTCCCATGATGTTACAACATGTCGTCTGATTGGGTCAATGTTGCTAGACAAAAAGAGTTACCTTCACCGTTAAGAGTGAGGTAACCATCTGCAATGGCATTTGCTCAAACTAAAAAACATTCCTTAATAAACGTCAACAGGAAACAGCCGTTGAAGAGTTCATGCTATTTAAAGCTACATCCAATAATAAGCGAAACGCTCCCAGTACTGAAGCCTTTTGTCGCTATGGTGAAAGATGCTGGCCCGGTGCACTCATTTGAATCTCAGCCATTTGTGCGGGGAATATATTCATCCCAAGGCTCTGGAGTATGTCAGGAGTGTGTGAGGAGATAGGGCAGGGTGGTTCAGAGACCCACACGCCTCGCCAACATGTGTGCCAAACACAGTTCAAACTCACACCCGCTGAGAAGTCCGAACCTCGGACTGGCAATGCAGGAATGGCCACACTTTTTCAGCATCACTAAAAATATCTATTTGAAGCATTAAGAAAGGTTCCCACTCGGTCGCGATTTGTATATGGAAGCAAAGACGGTGCATGTGATGTGTCATCTGGGATTTCTTTATACTTTCAGGCGAGTCGTCCCCCTGCAGCGTCAACAACGGAGGGTGCCACGACCTTTGCCTTCTGACCCCGCTCGGTGTGGTAAACTGTAGTTGCCGCGGGGAACGGATATTACTGGACGATAACAGATGTGTATGTAAGTCCTGTCTGCTCTCTCCCTTTCTCTGTCTCTCACTCTTTCTCAGTCAACATTCATGTGAACTAATTCCTGAACGCGCTCGAAAGTTTTTTTCACACCAGAACTTGATTAACATACAGGCTTACTAAGTGCCTGAAATGTGCAGCTTTGTTTGATAAATTGGCGTCAAAAACAGGATGATAGGGTTGATTCCAACCCAAAGCAGTTTGACTTCTGGACAACTTTCACAGACTTTGGTTTCTTATCGGAACATCACATGACAACTGATAAACATCTCTCAGAGAATAGATTCACAAGCATTTTAATCTCTTAACATTGACCAAACATCAGATGATTCGCCCGGGAATACAGGTGATGAAAGAAGAGTTTTGTGACAGAGAAACATAGTTTAGTAACGGACTGGGTCTGAATTGAAATTCATAACGTACGTTTAGGTCTGTGAAGCCCCGGGGCTGGTGACGGGAAGCTGAGGAACAGAGGAGAAGTGGGACAGAACAGCCACTATTAGCTTAGTGAAAGAAATAACTCCAAGAAAAGATTGCAACAGAAATCTAGCAGCAAGTCTGCCCTTACAACCTTAAGTGCCATAACCTTTGCTTATACCCCCAACCAGTTCAATTGTTCTTAATAAAACCGGGTTAGTGAGCTAGAAAGAAAGTCGAGAGATTCTGTGTCCAGAATAAATACGATGCCACGAATCTGGATTGTGAATACAGGGTAATGCAGATGCTTATTTACATTGTAAATCTAGCCTGTGAATCGGATTCTGTTTACTCTGTTTTAGGTTTTTGAATCTATTTAGTTTCTGAATTCTAAATTTGCATTCTAAATCTACAATGTGGTTCAGATTGTGTTTTGCTAGATTATAAATCTAGAATTTAAATCTGAATTCTAACACCGCATCCTAACCAAACGCGATGAGATGAGATTCTTACGATAAAGCACATGTAGAGAGATGCGTCCTGTTCTCATGACTTTCAATGATGCGTCACCGGACGCTATGCTAGAATTTCAGAATCTAAACGAATTGTATATGGCCTGTCATCCTCCATGTTTGGCGATGAATATTCATGAGGTGCAGAATACTGTGATTCGATTCTGTTTAGTTTTTAAACTTAATTAAGATTTAATGTCTAACTATGGTTTCTAAATCTACATTGCGGTTCCAGTTTTACTTGCTCAGAGTTCCAATTTTAGAACCGGATTAAGATCTAAATTCAAAGTCTGGTTTCTTAATCCATAATGCGGTTTAAATTCAGTGTTCATGAATTGAGATCGCTGAGATGGATTAGAGTCCGAGTTCTTAACGTTTAATGTTTATTGAGTGTATCCTGGTCGTCGAAATGACCCCATCCCCAATCATTGCATCAGCACGGCACGTCAAAACTCTACAAAGCCTTTTTCGTCTTGTTTTTTAGCCATGAACTCCTCTTGTAACATCCATTTGGAGTTCCAGTGCGGGAACGGCGAATGTATCGACTACCAGCAGACATGCGATGGCATCGCTCACTGCAAAGACAGGTCGGATGAGAAAATGCAGTATTGCGGTAAGAACCCAATCAGGCGGGGTGCTGGGTTGTAGCCCTCGGGTTACAAATCTGAGCAGAATGAAGGAATCTACAGAAATGTAGAAGGTCTTCTCATTCTCTTGTGACTGGGGCTAATGAGGCGAGCTAAGAGCAGCCTGCCAAAAAAGCAATGAGAGCTAGTGATGAGACAGGCTGACTCTCTCTCTCTCTTTACTTTTGAAAGCACAGTGTTTATTAAACAGTGGTTCTCAACTGGTTTTTCCTCAGGACCCAAATGTAACATAAGGGCATCGCAATTTGATACTAGAAATGTTGGTGTAGAAGTGAACAAAATAGCTTTTAAAGTCAGTTATTCTATTTTGTTGATATTGCCGTGAATCTAATATGCACAATAATTTACAATTATTAGTATTTATCTGTGTATGCATTTACTTTTAAATAAGAACAAAATTGTAATGCCTTTAGCGGGCAGATATACACTGCACACTAAAGTCTGCTGTATTTTGTCTTTATTTTGAACCCGTAATAGATTTTCCTAATGAGGGACACATTTTATTAAAACCTGATTTTCAAGGGTAAACTTCTATCAGGCAATCCTTATTTGTTGGCGTCTAATCTGGTTTCTACGAAGTGACAGATTAGTTTGCGTCAACATATAAAAATACGTTTGATGGGCCGCCCAGGCATTGATGTCATCACCAAAAGATTTAAAAATCTCCTCTTTCGGAACAGACTTCTGATCTATTTTATAGGTCGTATCTCAGCAGTTGAGAAACAATACAGATGCTGTTGAAAAGTTCTTGATTCTTTTGTTGTTTTCTAGAAAACCGAAACTGCCGACAAGGCTTTAAATCATGTTATAACCAGCGCTGTGTCGCCAAGCATCGGTTCTGCAACGGCGTGAACGACTGTGGGGATAATTCAGATGAAGTTTACTGTAACAGTGAGTTTTACGTCTGATAATTGTGAAACACTGTGTGTCGGTCAATCCACGACTTGTAGTTTGTCCTCATCCTGATATATTCTCATGAGAAATTCACTCGATCAATCAATAAACCTTTGAGTTCTCACCTCACCCAAACATCTAAATAACAACATTAAGCTTTAATGAAGAAACACATCTATAATGTAGACCACACAAACCACAGATCTCCACCACCACGCTTTGCAGAATTCCAATTACAACAGTCTCGCTTGTGATACATGATGGAAGTGTATGTAGCATTAGAAATAAACAATATACAAAATAATACCAGAATTAAGTCAGGGGTAAACAAACTATAACTCAATCTTTAGATATTCTTTAGATAGTATGCTAACTCAAGCTTTATTGTCATCGTCATTGTTTGCAGGTTCCTCGTGTTTGTCCTCCGAACGGCGTTGCGCAGATGGCTCCTGCGTCCCGCTGTCATCTTGGTGTAATCAGGTCATCGACTGCGCTGACGCCTCGGACGAGAAAAACTGCAGTAAGATAAGCATGCGTGAAGGCGCTAGCTTGTTTACACTTTTAGCAGACCTGTTTGTGTACGTGTTACCTCACGTGCGAAACACACTCCTCGCTATCCTCCCTATCCAGACAGCACAGACTGCGTGGAATACTATAGGCTGGGCGCTCGCGTCAGCAAGGGCGAGACGTTTCTGAACTGCAACTCCACGTCGCTGTGCGTCCATACTTCCTGGTTGTGCGACGGAGCCAATGATTGCGGAGATTATGCAGATGAAATAAACTGCCACGGTAGATGGGATTGCATTCTTTGTCAGTCTTTCTGTCCCTTGTTTACAAAGCTGAATGCTGTCACGGTAGAATTAAAAGTCCGGATGTGAACAAAAGCAAATGTTTGACTGTATTGTATCTGTATTGTATTGTAATACGTTACTGAGAAAACGAAAGAGTCACGTCAGTGTTTGACTGGTGTTCTGAAACATTGCCAAGATGAGTTCTGCAAAATATTTAGAAGTGATGTGTTTCGATTTTTGAGGTCCCGTTTCGTCAATGAATATTTATGGTTGAGCAGTGGTTGAGGTTTCTTTTTTTTGCGTGTGTAATTGTTATGCTTTTTAGTAAACAGATCTTTCGAAAATTCATCTTTAATAGAGATTTTAAGATGAGTCTCTTGAAGATGACGACATTCTTTGACCTGATTTCTGCCAACGACCAAACACAAATTTATAGCCACATCAAAATAAGTTGACAAATTGACATCATTTCTCATTTGTTTCTTTTTTGGGAAAATATTATCTTCGAATATTTAACTTCTGATTTATTATGCTTTTCACTATCTTTGACTCTTTCAATGCGAGTTAGAATCGCGAATCATTTTTTTCTGATTCCTGCCAAAAAAAACTACACTACAGTATTTCAACACCTTCCCTAAATAAAATGTTTTGCTGTTGTCGTCTCTCAGTGTCTAAGATACAAACGTGTGAAGACGGCCACTTCGCGTGTCCCAGCGGAAACTGCATTTCCAGGGTTTGGTTGTGCGACGGACAGAAGGATTGTGAGGACGGAGCTGACGAATTTCAATGCGGTGAGTGCCACCATCTTTGTCATCCTAATGTGTATATTCATGTCTAAAGTCTTATTTATTGTCTAGTCACGCATTACCATCAGCATCTGAATTTAAAGTTGTATTTTGCCACGAAGATCTGCAGAACGTGTCTTGTATGTGCCTAACGTGTTACATTCTTTAAACGTCTCTTTTTATAGAAATGTTACGCTTGGTTTCTTGTCTTACATTTGACTTGATTTGTTCGTAATTCCAGCCAAACTCTTATAATCACATCTGGTGGTATTATGCGTCTGCATGGAGTAATCACTTGTTGAACTATGAAATTGTTTTTCTTTTTCTTTTGACCGTTTTTTTGCCATTAAGTTGTAACTTAATGTACCAAATAAAATGTTTGATGCAGCCCTGGTGTTGACACATTGGAATTTTAAATACATTAGAAACAGGGAGCATTTTTGCTGTCAAAACCGTGTTTATCTCCCTATGATTGATTGATACTGTTGAGCTGTTTATTTGCAGTTAACCGTAAAACATCATTTCGATTCGCTGAATGATAAAAGCGATTATTGTAATATTCTTGTAAATCCAGTCACTCTTAAAACTGATATGAACTCACACCGCCTTAGAAGTTCTGACAGTTTTGGCAAGACTACATAGTCCGAGCAGCACTGTGGGGTTGGAAGTTCAGAAAAGTGTGATGAGATATTGGGTCTTAAAGGGCTTCGCTCCTTCCTGCTGCATCTGGTCATTGTTTTGATCCTGAGAGTTGGTGGATCTTATGGGTTCTGCTTCAAAGCACTGTGTTCTCAACAAGAGAACCAATATGTGAAGGAAACTCCTGTGGCCTTGTTTTCACTGACCAGATAACAGAAGTAATGTATCCTTGACAAACACACTAGAGCTTATTTGCCTTTCTGCTACGTATAGTGCTGGTTGTAAAATTCACACCGGCTGAATGGAATGACTTTGTACCGTATAATTGTCCTCATGTACTCAAATCAAACCTGTTTAAAGGGAAAGCTTCCCCAAAATGTATATAATTTCATTATTCAAACACATTTTTGTCATTCCAAACCTCGGTTGCGTTTCCAAACAACGACATAACTCACTGGTGAACAATGTAGTTACGACTGTTTCCCGAAACCAAAGAAAGCTCTGTCGGAGATCCATTGTTTGAACCAAGTTGGTTCAGCAATCTAGTTGATGACGCCACTCAGGGTCGAGTAATGACGTCTACTATTATTTTCCTGAGAAACTAAAAGTTCAAATTGAATTTGTATATATTTTAGATTTTTAGTTTCTCTGTCTAGTGACCAACGATGCTTTTGGGAAACACACCCCTGTGTGACTTTCAGTCTTCTGCAGAACACAATTGAAGATATTTTGAAGAACTTTGGTAACTGAATATCATTGACCCCATTGACGTTCATTGTATAAACACAAAACCGCCGAAACATTTCTCAAAATGTTTTCTTTTGTCATTAACAGTTTTTGAATGACACAGGGATGAATTAATGATGGCAGAATTTGTATTGTTGGGTGAAACATCCATTTAACACTCATGGCCATTGACTGCCATTGAATGGAGAACCCACATGAAGATTCTTCAAAAACGTTTGATTCCACTAAACCGAGACTTTATGGTCGAGTGAATAACAGCAGAATTAAAAACCTTTCTGCTTCTGTTTTTCTGACCTTGTGTTTTTCACAACCCCAGTGGCTTGCAGAGATATCACAAAATCGATGGCAGAGGCAAGAAAACAAACATTCGGCCCTCACGCCATAATGCTGATAGAAGCATCTTTGCCCCGCACCTTCACTGCTTTTGTGCATGTGCGCCAGTGGACAATTATTTTGGACGGCGTTCCTGCTCGCAAGCACTTTTAAAGTTAAATCTCTCATCCCAACAAGGGCGAAAGGGTGCACAGATATGATCTATTTCTCTGCTTTTAAATGCCACCTTGTTTAACTTCTCCAGTTCTCCGGAGTTATCGCACTGCATTTGACTTTCATGGGCGGACTTACACTGTAACCGTTGAAATGTATTCATCAACCTTTCAGTTTTCTTTTGCTTATTGTGGGGCACGAATATTGTCGTCTCTGTTTTGACAGACAAACAGATAAAGTCTTTAATGGAAAAACAAAGCGTTTTAAGGGGAAAGTAATTTTCAGATAATAAAATCTTTTGTCATTTATTCACCCTCACATCATTCTGAACCTGTACTTATTTAAAAAAACCATCTTCGATGCATAGAAAATATAATATTGTGATAAAAATTTAATTTAGATTTTCTTTAAAAAGCAATATAGGGGCCATGTGTGTCATCCACAACAAAGTGTGCAATTTTCAAGAAATATTCGTTTCAGATTCTGATTGATCTGAACAGTTTAACCCCCCCACAGATTCATCGTGCCTTTGGAACCAGTTCGCCTGCTCGAAAAACAGGTGCATCGCCAAACAATGGGTCTGCGACGGGGAGGACGACTGCGGTGATGGATTGGACGAGAGCGAGGAAGTTTGCGGTAAAACCGAGCGGCGCAAATGTACATTTAGGACACAGAACGAATGACTTTTGAGAGGAAAGATATAAATCAGCGTAAATGAAGCAGGAAGGAAAACTGGGCTGCGCTTTCATCATCGTTGCGAATTTATGGGAGCGCTTTGCTTATAGAGCTGAAAAAACAGAGGTGCCACAGAGGTCAAACACAAGCAGGTTTTTAAACAAGTTCTCGAGACAATGCTTAAAGGTTGATTAAACTTTTCCATGTTGGCGGAAGTCTGCGTCTGGCAGACGTTTGATAATTTCCTCGGTGTCAAAGATTAAATGCAGCTCGTTTTCTCAAAACACATGAATATTCATTAATGACACAGTGTTGGCTTGAGATTGGGGGTTCGGGAAAATGTGTCTGACTCTCTTTCTCTCTCTCTCTCTCTCTCTCTCTCTCTCTCTCTCTCTCTCTCTCTTTCTCTCTCTCTCTGCAGGTTTGGTAACATGTGCTCCTGGTCTCTTTAGTTGTCCAGGCTCCTACGCCTGTGTACCCAGGAATTGGTTGTGTGATGGGGAGAGAGATTGTCCCGATGGCAGTGATGAACTCGCAGTAGCCGGCTGTGGTAGTTTTCACTGTCTTCTCGAAAACAAATACGTATTTCTAAAGCTGTCTTTCATCCCAATGCACGACTGACTGTCCTTTGCTGTTGCTATGTCTCAAAAGCTCCAAACAACACATGCACGGAAAGCACGTTTCAGTGTCGGAACCAGAATTGTATCCCGCGGAGTTTCGTGTGCGACCACGACGACGACTGCGGCGACGGTTCGGACGAGTCTCTCGAATGCGGTGGGTAGCTCGATTTTCTTGACGCATTAGTCTCTGTCAAAATGACCATCCCTCTGCGATCGGTTTCTCTGTCTGCGTTTACTGTGTCTTAATTACGTTGGCACTAGTTTAATTAGACGATTCAGTGGATAGATTGTCCCAAACCTCAAATCTAATAATAAACACACAGTTTCATAACGACTTATTTGTTTCGATTTGGTAGGTTTGTGCGCAGTTACACATTTTGTGATGTTTTGTGATGCAATCATTTTGTCAAGCCAATGTTTAACATAACTATATTTTTCGGTCTCTTCAGAGTATCGTTTATGCAAAGAGGAGGAGTTCCGCTGCGCAGATGGGCGGTGTTTGCTCAGCGCCCAATGGGAGTGCGACGGCTTCCCCGACTGTCTCGACCAATCAGACGAGCTGCCACTGAACCCTAAATGTTCCGCAGCAGGCGAGTCCCTCTTGCATGTCACCCGACTCGTTGATTGACAGGTTCCTCTGTCCCGTCCCATATGGGACCTGACGGAACACCTGGTCTTGCACCTTCATCTTGTTCCCCTGCCAGTACCACCTGAGGAGGGCAGAGAGGCGCCTCTTCTCTCGCTTTTAGTTTTAGGGCAAACATATGCCATTAATGTTAGCAGATGCTGTCACTGTTCCTGGCCAACCTCATCATGATATCGTTTAATTTTTAATATTATTTTTTAGATGGAATATTACATTAAGTTAATTTGTGAGGAGCTTGCAAACATTTTTGGCTTGTGTTAACGTTTGCACCGAAATGTTGTTTGGACCAATTGAGATGGATTTAAATGTGCCGTTTATGCTGGGTTGTATTTATGAATTGTGAATTTCCATTTTTCTAACAATTTACACCAAAATAGTTGTTGCATTGAATTGAATGCGACAGAAGCTGTTCTTTGAGAAAAATGATCTATGCAGAAATTAAATAGCATTTTTTTATATTGTGTTTGCATTCGTAACAATTTACGTAGAAATGGATTCATTTCAACACGGTCACAAATATTTTTGTTTACCCGATGCATATTGCACTGATAAATAACTAGTTTTAAAACTTTTGATACTAAACGAAAACATAACATGTTTTACATCTAATACTTTTATCTGTTTCTTTCTCCCGTTTTTTCCTCACTGCTCCATGTTTTAGAAAGTTTGTGCAACGGTTCGGTTTTCATGTGTGCAAACGGTCGCTGCGTTCCGCTGGGGAGTGTCTGTAATCGCCATGACGACTGCGGGGATCGCTCGGACGAAAGGAACTGCAACGTTAACGAATGTTTAAACCGTAAAGTCAGCGGCTGCTCGCAGGATTGCCAAGATCGACCTGTGGGATACAAGGTGTGAGATGTTGTGTTTTAGTGTTTAATTTTCAGGACGGTTTATTTGTTACATTCTGCACAAAAAATAAACAAACCAGAAGAAACACAAACTACTAAATGCTAAATGCCGAAATGCTTTTATCTGCTGGCTGTAAATAATGTTTTTGTTTGTCCAACAAATCCTTATAGGTTTTAGCACCTAGACTAATATTTACAAAAGTCTTTGCAAGCACACGTTCAAAGTAATATTACATGGTAATGCTTTCCACATTCCACAAATGTAAGCCTAATGCCAAACAGATAAAACGAAGCTAGCAAAAGCAGGGTCCACGCTTTTTAATGTGAGCCGACAGAATGCTATGATCTCATTTCTCACCATTTTACGCGGTTTAACCTTTGTGTGTTGGGTTTATAAACTCACTAGCAAACGTATCTGGAATGTGAGAATCTCATGCTGTTGAGATCTTGAACAGCAGGAGTGACATGTAAGGCAGACACACACTCGTCGTGTGTTTATAGTGGGGAAAGGCGTGCACACACAGTGACTGGCAGATAGGGGAGATTCATTTGGCAGATGTCTCGGAATACTGGCCTCCGTCCTTTGACAGGCACGCTGACTTTTAAAACCGACAGTGAAGGACACGACACGACCAAACTTTAACTTTTCTAAACTTCGTATATTTGTTTAGTTGCTTTGTTTTCGTTGCTTGGTTGGGGTTTAAAATACACTTCAACATTCAATAATATGAATCGGACTCTATAGACATTGTTGGGTGAGAATTGAAATGAGTTGTATGATAACATGACTGTGCTTTTCAGATTGCTTGATAGTTGATTCGTCTTTCGCAGCATCGAGTATATTGCTAAGGCAGCACTTCTCATGTTCGTTTTTTGTCAATCAAAACATTTTTTCAAAGAATATTTAGACGTATATTTTATTTGATATCAATTTACAGAAACGTTCAACAGCTTAAGTGTGAGTAAACTTTAATAACTTTAGGGATTCACTTCATACAAATTCATATGAAATAGCAACAAAATAGTCACAAATTCTCATGAGATCATGCTGGAGTGTCTGCTAAATGCTTAACTTTAAAACTAAAGCACAATATGGCCTTCTCTTGCGAGATTTTATAAATGTTTGTTTATTACTTCTCCTCCAGTGCACGTGCTGGCCTGGGTTTCGTCTCAAAAACGACGGCAGGACTTGCATCGACGTCGACGAATGTTCCGAGAGTTTTCCGTGCAGCCATCAGTGCATCAACACCTACGGATCGTTTCGCTGCCTCTGCGCCGACGGGTACCAGCGATCCGCCAGTAACCCACAGAGCTGCAGGTCTCTCTCAGGTACAGCCTGTCTATTTAGCGAAGCAGGTGCAAATAAGATCCCGTGGACCCTTACAAAGATTGTACGGTCATATTAACACTGAAACGCCTCAGATTGCCTCGTTGTGGCTTATATTTAGAAGAAAGCGACGTGATGCTGTAGACAATTAGTTGGGTAGCTGGAGGTGAGCTCTGATTGGCCGAGAGCAGATCCAGATGTGACATATGGCACCTGGCTGCAGTTATTTATAAAAGATACAGTAAAACGCAGCTACACACATTTAGAGGATGCTCACAAACATCGCTAACATGCAGATTAGCCGAACTAAGAAATTTGAGAATACAACAATATTTGTAAGGCCTACGTACAGTGGTAGTCTTGTGTTCCATCACATGTATTTGTATGGGGCTTACTCTCTCTCTCTCTCTCTCTCTCTCTCTCTCACAAGAAGCACATATACCCACTCAATCGCACAACCTCAAGTAATAAAGCCCTATTTGTGTTTGACTGACGTATCTAAGTCCTGCTTTTGACAGGAAGTGGAGGCGCAGGTGTTGGCAGCTCGAGAGAAATCGATTTCAAGTCGCAGGCAGAATAATCCATACAGCAACACAAACATGTATCTTAAAAAGTATTTGGTTTCCAAATAGATCCATAATAATGGAATAATGTTTTGTTTTAGTTTCATTTAAATTTACATTTGGCATGTAGTATTAGGGTAAGGCTATGTTTCGGGGTAACGGGTTTGAAATGGAAGGTGTGGTCGAGGGAGGGCCGACTTCCTGGTAGTATGGAAACAAGATCAAGATGTTTGCTTACGTCAAGATCTTTTGAATCTTTCATGCTCGTTTTTTTTAAATTGTTTAAATACTTGATTTTAGAAATACTTCTTAAATTTGTTTATTTCTTTCCTTCGCTTTCTAGCGGAAGAGCCTTTTCTCATTCTTGCCGACCATCACGAGATCAGAAAGATCAGTCTGGATGGGTCCAACTACACCCTTATGAAACAGGTACGATACAAATCATTGAAAACATAGTTTTCACATTAAGGCATTAGTCTCCCATTTTCATAATTCAGTCCTTTTGTGATTCTTTTTGCCCCTTGTTTTGTTTATTTTTTAAATGTTCTTCTTATTTTGCTCAAAATAATACACTTGTCGTGACATATAGAGATGAATGAGCTCATAATGTCTGAAAGCTCTAAGGGAAACACAATATCAAGAGCCACCTGTTCTTCAAATGATGCAATATTTTCACTTCATCGTTGTCCATGTAAGTAAGTAACACTGAAATGAACAACTCAAAGGGATACTTCACCCAAAACATGAAAATTCTGTGTTCATTTACTCACCTTCGAGTTGTTTCATATGTGTATAAATGTCTTTGAATCCTTGAAACCAATCAGATTTAGTCAAAGGTGCCCCAGAACTGTATAGTTAAATCATTTTTACTACAGTAACCATATTTTATCCATGATATTTGTAGTAAAACTATGGTTGTACAAATTGTAATCGATGTGCCAAAAACTGTGGTTACTACAATTTGACACTGTTAATAAAACATGTTTCCCCCCTAAAGCCCCACCATACAACACAAATAACTTTGTAAAATGATTTTGCTTTTGAGAAAAAGTAAAGTAGACAGTTTAAAGTGACTTTATATTCATCACATACACATCATGACTTTTTGTTGCCCGCCTCATTTATTTAACTGCTTTAATGTATTATGTCATCATTAATGAATTCATGGTCTTTAAGCAAGCCTTCAATCCCATATGAAGACCCGACGTTTCCTCACGCGCAGGATCCGACAAATAAGAATCTCTCTCATGTTCAAGATTGAGCGTCTCGCCATTTAAAGAGCAGTTAAAAATGTACGCTCGGCTTAATTCATCAGTCACCGACTCCGTCAGTTTGATTTGAAAGGTCTGGTCCGGCAAATTAGATCTGAGCACGGCGGGGGGTTTCCAGTGAACCGGAGAGAGAAATAGACAGAGGAGAATGTGAGAGACCCCTACTGAGAAAGTGATTGGCTCAGGTCTCGGCGATGCATGATGGGAAGTTTCTGTCAGACTGAGTGTGTCTCGCACTTATTTCGAACGGGACATAAATCTGAAAATAGTCAAATAAAGCGAGTCCGAATGGCAGTGAGAAAATGAAAGCCCCGGGTAGATGCTGTAATGAGTCGACTGTAAAGACGCCATGATGTTTCATCCGAGTCTGTTTTGATGTCCTGATCCGTTTTAATATGGTATCACAGTAATCTGTGACTTTTTTACAGAGGAGGCTCATTAAAATATACAATTATTATTGTTAAATTATTAAATAATATAATTGTAATACATAATTAAATATACTTATTTGAGTAAATATGTAAATATGAATGTCTTGTTTTTCTCTCTCTCTCTCTTCAGGGGCTCAGTAATGTCATCTCTCTAGACTTTGACTCCAGGAAGGAGTTGATCTATTGGATTGACACCAGCAGGCCCAGCGGACGCAGAATAAACCGCATGCGTCTCAACGGAAGTGACCTTAAGGTACATCTGGGAGTGTGTGTTTATGTTAAATTACTCTTGAAATGGCCCAGATTGACATGTGCAAATACTCCCTGCCTGTGGGTAAATTTGACTCCTCTCACCTGTAGCCATTTTCATTATGTTACTGATGGATTCCACGGGGAAATAAGCATATTCACATCAATCCGACACGGAAATGCATGGTGTTCTGAAAAGGATTGACAATCCTGGTCTGAGCTGAGCCAGTCTTGCATTGATAGATGATAAAAGAGATTTTGGTGCGTTTAGGTTTGACTGTATTTGTGAGGGCCAAAGATATACAGAAGTGTAACTATTTGATATGTTTCTAATGCAAATAATAATAATAAATACAGCATTGTTATTATGAATATTAACAATAAAAGTAGTAGGTCCTAATGTAAATCATTATTATAATCATATCTTTTGCAGTAGGAACATTTCAAATAGTTTTACTTCTGTATTCTTATGTAATAAATGTGTATTGTTGTTAATAAAATAATAAATATGAATTAGTACTATAATTTCAATTGAATGAAATTATTGTATCGACTTATGTATCCGTGTAAATTCTATGCACCTAATGTAGCTTAAATATTGAAATGCATTTACTCATTTACATTATAGTTATGTATATTTTTTAGTCAAATTTAATAACTTGCAAAAAGGGAGAACACGTTCCACATGTATAATAGTAACCCATTGTGCAATTGATGTTTCCAGCTCAACGAATAAACAAAAGCCGTGATTTTTCTAACAGACCTGGCGTGTATTATAAGGAATGAGCCAGGTTTATGTCCATAGACAAAAGAAAAATGTGTGCGTGAGAGAGGAGAAAGAGAATATATCTGTCTAAACACTCCTCTTCATCAATGCCCTTGTGTATACTGTATTACTCAGGGCAGAAAACGGGCATAGTGTGCCAGTCTTGGCCTGCTGGGCAGCCAGAGCTCATTATGTTTAATATCGAGCCATAATGGCTCATTACTTTTGATTGAACTCTGGATCTTAAACTGATTTATGATGCTGTGCTATAAGAGCGAGAGAGCGAGCGCTTCTATAAAAGGCAATGAAAGTTCAGCAGCGAAGTCACACTCTCCATGTCGAAGTTAAAGGCAAAACGCATCAACACTAAGATAATGAGAGATTTTTATAGCACGGGAAGAGAGAGGGGGAGAAAAGGTGACACAACAATTTGGAGAGGAATGTTAAATCATAAGTCGTCTTTGGTAAGACTTTAAAAAGGTTGCATGTGTTAACATTAGCTGATGCGTTAGCTAACGTGAACAATACTTTTACGGCACTTTTAAAATCTGAACATATTCATCATGCACTTTTTTAAAGTTTCTTATAGGAACACAAAGTGATACAATCTGCAGACTGGCAGAGACTTTCTGCAACAAGTCCAGGCTGAAAATCTGAGCAAAAGTCTTGTAGCGTATTTTAGCCGTTTGCCTCGTTTCAGCGTTTACATTTGTAAAATTAGAGGATGCAACTTAACATTAGTTTAATGCACAATGAACTAACATGAAGATTGTATTGGCGTTCAATAATATTTACCGATGAATAAATGATGACAACTATATTGCTCGTTGTTTTTTCATTTTAGCTAATACATTTATCAATGGTAACAAATACACATTCTTGTAAAGTGTTACCTCTACTTCATTTTGAACGTATAGGACGAAAATGCGTTTGCGGAGATTTATTAGCATCTTTAGCAAAGTAAATGTACCACATGCTGCTAATGTTCGGGGCGTTTGACATGTTTTCGCTTTAGTTTAGCTTTTTATTGCAATTCAACAATTGTTAATGGTCCAACGTGTCATTTTTTGGAGGATCGATTGACAGAAATGCAATATTATATACATAACTATGTCTTCAGAGGTGTATAAAGACCTTACATAATGAAAGGTTATGTCTTTATTATCTTAGAATTAGTCATTTCTATCTACACCGCGGGTCCCCTAAACGGACAAACTGCTCGTTTCGTGTATACGTTATCTTCTTTGACGAAGAAGTGAAAATGTGACGACATCTTAGTCCTGTGTCAGCCACCGTAGCGCTTTGAAAAGGAGGGGTGGCGTGAGCCGTTGGTTGCAATACGCAACCTCACCACTAGATGCTGCTATATTTCATACACTGGACCTCTAAAACCAGTTGAAATTTGTCAGATGGACGTTGTCGCAACGTTGTTCCAATGCTGTGTCTATGTATGTATGTCTGTCGCATACGGAGCTGTCACTATATAGTGCATTTAAATGAAATGTAATTCAATTCACTGGATTTGCTATCGATTTGTTTACACAAATCACATCATAAATGTGTACACTTTCATCCTGTGGCGTAACATTGATGCGAAAGCATGTGCACATCTCAAAAGACAGCGTATGTCACCACAGCAAACATGGTTTTAATTGCTGCTTATGGTACGGACACACACGAGGCGAAATGTATTTAGTATTCATCTCTGGTTATGAGAGATAGAGCATGTAAAATATAACTCATACTCTTAAAAGCACTAGGCAGGGGGCACCAGCAACCAAGAGTGAAAATGATTAAACGCAACAGTTTATTCGCCAGCTGGAGAGTGTTTTGTTTATGCCAAACAAGCAATTTCCGTTATCGGTAAGAGCAGGGAAATGATGTGAAATGCTACCTGCTTTGTTTGTGGGGGTGTTTATCTTGTGGATGGTTCAAGCAAAAATAAAACTTCAGTCATCGGTTGTTCACCTTCATATGTTTCAAAACTTTTCAGCAGAACATAAAAGAAGATGCTTTGAGAAATGTGTGGTTTTGTGGCCATACAATGGAAGTCAGCAGGGGTCGATGTTCTTTGGTTATCAACATTCTTCAAAATATCTTCTTTAGTGTTCTGCAGAGGAAAGAAAGTCATAACATGAGGGTGAGTAAATGATGAAATTATGTTTTCATTTTTGGGTAAACTATCCCTTTATGAGAGTCTAAAGCACTCGCTACTTAGCTGGCTAAATGCTACGCTATCTCATACTAAAACTAGAACTAGTCTGCCAGGAAGCGTTTGTTCCCAGCCAAAAAAGTGCCACCGTGCACGACTGCCTTAGCCTAACACTCCTTGTTGTTTTTACAGGTGGTTCACAGGACGTCGGTCCCAAGCGCTCTCGCTGTCGACTGGATCGGGAAGAACTTGTACTGGTGTGACGGAGAGAGAAAAACCCTGGAGGTGGCGAAAGCTAATGGACTCTACCCGACTGTACTGCTCAAGTCCAGACTGAAAAACCCGACCGCTTTAGCTCTGGACACACAAACAGGGTAAAGGAATCGCATTTTTAAGACTTGCATGAATTAGAAAGGAATCAACTCAAGCAAATTGAAATCCCAAATTGTTCCTCTGTGGTGACTCAGATATGTGTTCTGGATCGACTGCTGCGAGCAGCCAAACATCGGGAGAATGGGGATGGACGGTAGCAAGCCGCGCGTCATCGTAGATAAAGAGATACACGCCCCGTCGGCTCTCACCGTTGATCACATCAACAAGAGAATCTACTGGTCGGATGAGAACCATATCTTATTTTCTGATATGGATGGTACAAAAAGGCACAAAGGTATGTTTTCAGTCGGTTTCTTCGTTGTTCCCCAATAATCGAAACCCATGATCATTTCTTGCACTTCATAGTTAAAGGGACAGTTCACCCAAAAACTTCAATTTAGTTTTCATTTACTCATCATCAAGTTGTTCCAAATGTGTATAAATGTAGTTGTTCCGCTGAACACAAAGAAAGATATTTTATATAATATATATATGTATATATATATAATAATGTTTCTAATATAATGACTTGCATAAAATAATTTATCCATGCCAAATGGTCATTTCTTTATTATTTTCTTGACTATTTTAATGTATTT